>NW_007729825.1:86241-116528 GCF_000696425.1 Galeopterus variegatus | reverse complement strand
GATGAATGTGCTAATTACCCTGATTTGATCATCACACTTTGTATACATGTATTAAAATTTAACTCTGTACTCCACAAATATGTACAATAAATGCATTTTTGCATTTCAATTAAAAAAAAAGATTTGGTAGCTGACTGATTTTTAGGAGACAATGTAGTACACAACAGAAGAATCCAGAGTGAATCTGAATCTCAGTAATTGTTATTTGATTAAGCATACAGGTTTCTATTTAATTATTTTTTCTCTTATATCAGATTTGATATTTAAATTCAGATTTAATTATAAATTGTGATTTCTGTCATTATTTATTTATTTATTTATTTATATATTTTTTATTTTAACTTCTCAATATACTTTGTAGTCAATTTTCATGACCTTTTACCCGTTCCTCTATTTATTCTTGATTTTATTAGCAATCACCATTGTGAATTTGACAAATACTCTCATTAGAAAGACTTTAAATTAGACTTTAAATTAGACATTGCATTGCATACAATTTTCTGTTTGTTTAAGAAGGGCTTCATTTTGCATTTATGTGTACTATTTTATTAATGTGAATCTTATTCTTTCAGTGATAATCATTACAGCAAGTTTAATGTTATGCAACAGGTGTGTTTCTGTGTTAAAATATTCTTGCAAATAAAATCATTTTAATGCATATGATTTCTTTCTTTAACTCTGGGAAAGAAAACTTATAAAGCATATTGCAATATTAATTTTTCTGGAGAGTAAATTTAGGTTTTCATTGATTGTAACTTGTTCCAGAAGGAGGCCCCAAGAACTATAAAATTAGATTGAATTTAAAATTGTTTTATTTTGCTGATAAAAAAGGCAGAACATTTCTTTATGCAATCAAAACTGAATTTTCTATATTGTCTCATTATCGAGCAGTTAATTCTGTCTTCTAGTAAATTCTCTGCTTACTATTTGTTACCATTGCATCTTCTTGCTTCCTCCTCTCAATAGCCACACCTTCCAGAAGTGTGGTCTAAAATGAAAAGGTGTAAATTGTGAATTTCATCATAGAGCTTCCATAAAAGATTGTTGAAGAATATAGCTGTTGTCATTGTGTCACATAGTTGCCATGGAAACTAGGAATTAAAGAAAAATACATGGTCTCTGCTTTTCCATGAATTTATAAAAATGTATGGTATGTCAAGTGGTAAGAGAAATAACTGATGCAGTTAAATAGAAAGCAAGATAACGTGTGTGAGGAATGCTGACGTGGCTGGGGATTGATATTTGTGTAGGAGGGTCAAAAAACCTCGCAGATACGATGACATTTGAGCAGCAACCTGAAAAAAATTAAGAAATTAATATAAGTCATGTAGGTATCTGGGAAAAAGAGTTCTAGGCTGAGGAATCAGCAAGAACAAATGCCTTGAAACAGGAGCATGCTTGGAGTGTTCCTGTTCACAGATTCAGAATAAGGCGGTACATTTGGAACAGAGAGTGAAGGAGTTGGAGATGGGGTTAGAGAGAGGATAGGGGCTCCATGTGTGCAGAGCGGAAGGGTCTTGTTGGCTTATGTCATGACTGACTCCTCCTGTAAGTGGGATTTGGAGAAAGTGCGGGCCTTTGAACCTGAGAAGTGCCATGATATGACTTACATTTTAAATGGGTTACTCTGGGTGCTCCTTTCAGAAGAGATGGTGGGAGAGCAAGGTTAGAAACCAGAATAGCAACGTTGATGGTATTTTTAAATACAGGTGAGTGGAGATGATGGTAGCTTAGATCAGGGTGATGGAAGTAGCAGTGGTGAGAAAAGTTCTGTATATATTTTGAAGGTAGAACAAACAAGATTTGCCGAACAGAGGATGAGCAGAAGAGAAAAATCAGACTCCTCTTAGGCCGGAGCAATTGGAAGGATGGGTTTCCCATTTACTGAGATGGAGAAGATTGAGGAAGAAGAAATGCTTATTTGTCTGTTTATTTGGGGGATCGGAAGAATGGTAAGAATCAGGAATTCATTTTTGGACATGTTAAGTTTGAGATGCCAATTAGATTTCCAGCTGGAAATGTCAAACAAGCAATTGAATATATGAATTTGGAGTCCAGAGGGGAGGTCTGAGCTAGAAACATAATTTTAGGGAAGACCAGCATACAAATGGATTTAAAACAATGAATCTAGGACATGTCATTGAGGGAATGAGCAGTAGACAGAAGAGAAGTAAGAGGGTGAGGATTGAAACATGGTTTTCCCATGTTTAGAGGGTAGGTGAGGAGGAGCAACCAGGGAGGTGGAAAACAAGCCAACTGTCTTTCTAGGAGTCAAGTGGAAGAAGTGTTTCGAGAAGGAAATGGTATTGAAGTGTGTCAAGCACTGCTGAGTCAGATAAGAACTGAGATTTCACTATTGGTTATAGAAGTGGGGATTAATTTTAATTTTTGACTTTGATGAGAGCTGTTTTTGTAGAGGTAAAGGTGACTAAAGTGAATTTAGATGTGAGAGGAAGGAATGGGGCTATAGATGAGGAACAGAAGCAACTCTTTTGAGAAAACGCCTATAAAGGGGAGTAGAAAAATAGGCACTAAATGGATATTTTTAGTGGGAGTTATTATTTTATGTTTGATTGACGATGGATAGGAATGATCATATAGAGAGGAAAAAATTGATGAATCTGGAATGAAAAGAGAGCAATTACTGATCATTAATTGAGCAGGCAAGAAAAGATGGGTTGTATCTACATGAAGGAAGGACTAGAGGTTGCCTTGGATAGGGTTGTGGGGAGATCATCCCCAGTAACAGACAGAGGCCTGAGTGTGGGTTACAGAGTCTGGTCAGTTGCAGAACGGCAGAGGGAAGTCACAGGACTGGAGACGAGATCATCAACACAAAGGAAGGCCTGGGAGAGAAATTCTGGAAATTCAGGGGGATGGGAAGTTCTGCTATCTGGGGGTAAGTGAGAAGGAGTAGACTAGGGAAATGAATTCAGATTTCTAGGCAGCACTGAGTGCCTGTTTGTTTGTGTCAGAAACAGCTATCCATTCACCAAAATCCACGTTCTCCTCTTCTTCCAGGGCACACAGACAGCATTTCTCAAACTCCCATGCAATTATGTGTGGCGTGGTGGCTAGAATGTAAGTGAAAACTACGTGCTTCACTTCCAGGTCTGGCCTCAGCAAATCTTCCGTGAGCATTTCTCCATTCTATTTTCCTCTCTGTCTGGCTAGAATGGAGATAACCCTCAAAGTGACCTTACAAGCCCACAAATTGAAGAAAGCAGGGCCTTCGTCAGCCTGGAACCCTGAATGTCTACGGGAAGGAAGGCTTGCCCTGTAGACCTGTTCCCCTACACATCCTGTTACATAACTGAGGAATCAACTTGTACTGTGCTTGTGCCACTATACAGGTTTTTTCTAGGAGAGAGTTAATTTCCTAGAGCAGCTAGAGTTACTCTAATTAATTGGTCTTTATTATGTTTGATTCCTTCCTTGTGTTTCCATGTTTCATTCACTTTTCTCTTAATTTCTTGTTTTCTTTGGATTCCTTATTGACAAATTAATTTCAAAAATACCTCCATGGTTTCCTGGAAGAAACAAATAATAGAATATACTGTAAAAGTGTTTTATAAGTAAAAATAAATAATGCAGAGAATATATTACACTATATTTTAGTACTTTATATTTTACATATTATGTATATTATTTATATAAAATACCTCCATGGTTTCCTGGAAGAAACAAATAATAGAATATACTGTAAAAGTGTTTTATAAGTAAAAATAAATAATGAAGAGAATATATTACACTATATTTTAGTACTTTATATTTTACATATTATGTATATTATTTATATATTATATTTACACATGTGTATATGTTTCCTAGAACTGCCATAACAAAGTACCACAAACTGGGTGGTTTAAACAACAGAAATGTATTGTCTCACAGTTCTAGAGCTAGAAGTCTGAGATCAAGGTGTTGACAGGGCGAATCTGTTCCATTCCTCTCTACTACTTGGGGTTTACTGGCAATCTTTGGAGCTCTTTGGCATGTATACACATCATTCCAGTTTCTGCCTTCATATACATGTCAATGTTCCTGTGTAAGTGTTGTGTATTTTGTAAAGGCACTGATCATATTGAATCAGGGCCCATGCTAATGAGCTCTCTTTAACTTAATTACCTCTGTTAAAAACGCTATCTTCAAATAAGGTCATATTCTGCGGGTTAGTACTCCAACATATATCTTCTTTTGAGAGACACAATTCAACACATAGCAATATTGTACTGTTCTAGGAAGTCTGATAGTAGAAGGGAGCAACAGAGGCTCTTGAATCTCACAGAATTAGGTTGGAGTCTCAGCCCTGCCACTTACTATCTTTGTGACTCAGTAGTTATTTCAACTCTCTGAGCCACATTTTCTTCTTTTGTAAAATGGGGTGGGGACATCAACCTTACCAGATTTCTGTGAAGGTTAAATGAAATATTAGGCACATAGTGGGCACTGAGTAAATGGTAGCTATTGCTCAGATAGTTATGGTGTTAACATATTATAGTAAATAATTGATCTAATCCAAATGCATGTTAGAATACTCTACTGTTGCTATGGAAATAGTATAGTGTTAAGGAATGATACTAAATTTGTCATAAAAAAATCCATGTAACCTAAGCTGCCTAAATTTAATACTATTGATGCCATCATTTTAAAGGTGATCTTGACTGTGGGGCTCACAATCTCAATTCATCCTTTATTAATTTACACCTGTACTAGAATGCCTGTTCTTAAATGAGTTTTATTTGATACAAAATGATAGATATATGATGGGATTACTTACTTGCTTCAAAGTCATGCCCTTTTGTGATTTGTGTGATGAAATCAATCAGTTGTTTGCAGTTGAAAAGATAATGAACTACTCACAGGACTGAAGAGTTCCCCAAAAGTTTAGAATTCTGAAAGTGCTATGCATTTGAGGAGCACACAACCAGTTCTCTTTCAAGTGTCACATTGTCCTTGAAATGAAGCACTGGCAGATTCCACAATATACACAATGATTTTTTTGATGCTCAACTATTCTCTAATCAGTCTCTTCACAGAACGGTATCTCCAAAAGCACATTCATTTCTCTCTTCCTTTCCTTTCTCTTTCTTCCTTTTTTTTTTTTTTTTTTTTTTTTTTTTTTTTTTTTTTTTGTTTTTTTTTTTTTTGTTTTTTTTTTTTTTGTTTTTTTTTTTTTTGTTTTTTTTTTTTTTGTTTTTTTTTTTTTTGTTTTTTTTTTTTTTGTTTTTTTTTTTTTTGTTTTTTTTTTTTTTGTTTTTTTTTTTTTTGTTTTTTTTTTTTTTGTTTTTTTTTTTTTTGGGATGGATTGAGGAAAAGACAGCTGCTGAGCTAATATCAGGAACATCTGGTTGAGTTATTAGTTCAGTTACTGTGTATACTTGTGTCTGTTCACCAACAAACCAACAAGTTTGATCCTTAGACCCAAATACTAAAACAGAAATGGAGCCAGTGGAGAAGCAAAAGACATAAAAGAAAAAATGAAGTCTCTCAACTTGGAAATAAATGTTGAGTTAAGAGGAAATGGTGAAGTTTAGAAAGCAATTGTAATATCAAATGCATCAGGATATGTACGATTATCAAAAGAAGCAAAAAGAGATGTGTCCAAGCAGTTGAAGGCAAATGGGTGTATTTTCAGACATTTTACACTGCCTTTTGTCCAAGCGGATTAACACATTGGCATACTATATAGCCCCTGGCAGCATTTTTCCACTTACATTTTTCACCTGTCACTATACAATTTGTCTCAGACTTAGCTTTTGGAATTAACTTACAGTGGATTCTGGGGCTTCCAATAAGGGACAAAAGAGAAAAACCAGCTGACATAAAAGTCACCACAAATCATTCACTGCTGTGACTGTACTGCCCATGTCCAATTTTCTATTTACCAGGCTGAGGGCTAAGTACATACACGTTCATTCTGCACATTTTCTTTATAAGGGCTATAAAATGCTTGTTGAGCTATTAGCGCTCACTACAACTAGGGTTTCATTAAGGAGAATAGATACAGTACCTGGAAACGTCAGTCATAAAACTCCATTCAGAGCACAAACAGTGCTTAAAAGAGGCAGAAGGACAGCAAAAAACAGAAGATGGCGTATGGCCATTAGGCTGGGGTTGCAGAGGGAGATGCAGAAAGGAACTGAAGCAGAAAATTAAATGGTCTGATACTGACTATGAATAATAGCTCTGGGTGACCCTGAATCTTACTACTAGAAGTGTGCACATATTAAAATTCTCCAGTTGTGATCAATTTTCGGTGTGCTAGATATTTCCGCATTCTACACGGGCTGTTAGGTGAGTGGGAAGAAGCCAGTTATTTAAAAAACTCTTGGAGGATCTGCATCCATATTACATCTTTTGTGAAAACTGGTGATTTCCTCTCCTTTCATTAACTCTTCCAGAAACATTGGCCCTCATGTGGGTCCTTCACTCATCAGAATCTAATTATTGCCATTCATTTTGGTTCAGCTGCCCAGGCCTAGTGCTCAGAGACCACCACAAGGGAAATCAGGGCTGTGGAGGTATTTGTTAGCACTGCCAGATACATCTGCACCAGGAGGTTATTTCCTCCCCCCACCCCACACCCTCATTTTTATTAACTCTTCTTTTGTTTTCAAACTGCCCACCCTTTTCCATCTTCAATTATTTCCACCAATGATTTACCACAAAGTGAACCTTAAGCTTTGAGGCCACATAATTACTTAATCCTACTAATGGTAGTAAGATAAAGATAGCCCATGGTGTCTCTGTCTCTTCCAGTGTTTTACATGCAGGTGTTGCTTGGCTATTCTTTTTCTATTTAGAGAAAGAAATATTTTTCCTAAAATAGTTTCTATTTAAGGTAATTTTAAAAGAAATTATTCAAGATATCCCTAAGGAGAGAAAATGTACCTTCAAGGAGGTATTCCATCTGCAACTTTAATTCACTTTTGCCATGTAACATTGTAACATATTTACAGGTTCCAGGGACTAGGATGTGGAAGGCCATTACTGGCCCTACCACACACCCTCAACAGAGGCCTGAAGTAAAATAGGGATGAGATGGACTCTTGAGATCACTCTGGAAATTTCCAGTTACATGAACCTGAGAACTGTATTATTTGAAGTTTATTAATCAAAAATTATATTAAGGGCAATTTAAATCTATAAGTAACTTCTCCTTTAGTTTCCTGTTTTTAATGATGTGTCATGATTTTGGATTTGAGACTCAGTATGATGTAAGTGAAGGAATATGACTTTTGAGATCAAAAGGGCCAGCATTCACATTCCAACTTCACTACTCACGGAGCTTTGGTTTCTTCATCTTTACAATAGGGACAAAGATATCTACCTTGAGGGCTGTGGAGAAGACAAAATTGTGCTCACAAAGTTATGCAAATAAAATGTTGCATAGTTTGTATGGATAATGATAGACTATGTAGCAGTTATGCTGTAAGACACATGGTAGGTATTCGGTAAATGTTATTTTTCCCTTTAGTGCTCAGTGTATAAAGTGTAGCACTTAAACATCACCATATTCTGGAGGCCAAGTCTAACCTGGGACTCTCAGACCTCACAAAATACAAATTTTGGGTCTTGGTTCCTGCAAAAGCCTGGGGCCAATTCCAGCCTTTGGTCTCAGTGAGATTATCATGGAGTTCAGGTTTGGAATATGTGGTAAAGTTGTGATTTGTCCTAAATTGTGTGACAGCTGCTTCACTCCCTGGCAGTGATTTCAGTCAGAAAGCGTTCAGCTTTTTGAAATTGGTAACATACTGCTCCTACTTATTTCTGTTTCCTTTATCTCTTTTATAATCTCAGCTGGGATATATAAGAAAAACTCACATATAATGCTGCATAATTCAAATTAATAAAAATAGATCATAATACATGGAATACATAATCCTGTGTGTTACATGTTACTTGACCCATATCTTAGATATATAAACAGCATATTAGACCTAGGAAAATAATAAGCTATCATATTCTGCTACAAATAATTACATACGATGGCAGGCAGAATAATGGCCCCCCAAAGATGTCTACATTTCCTAATCCCTGGAACCTGTGAATGTTACTTTATAAAGCAAAAGGGAATTAAGGTTGAGGATGCAATTAAGGTTGCTAATCTTGTGACTCAAGATGGGGATATTTTCCTGGATTATGTAGGTGGGCCCATTCTAATCACATGACTCCTTGAAAGTGGACAGAAGAGAGAACCAGAGGGATGGCAACATGAGAGGGACTGGGCCCACTGTTGCTGACTTTAAAAATGACTATGAAAATAAAAATTCCATGAACCCAGAAATGCAGGTGGCCTCTAGAAGCTGGAAAGGGCAATAAAACAAATTCTCTCTGAGAGCCTCCAGAAAGGAAAACAGCCCTGCCAACACCATGATCTTAGTCCAGTGAGATCTCTGTTGGACTTTTAACCTACAGAACCGTAAAATAGTAAATTTGTGTTGTTTTAAGCCATCAAATTTGTGATTATTTATTACTGCAACTATAGAAAATGAATATACATACTTTATATCTAAATTACTATGGTAATTTATAGGTTAAATAGCTTAAACAAATTATTGCAAGGTAGAAATGTTAAAAATATATTGTGTTAATGTCCCATTAAATATCTTTCCATTTTTATTTTAATACAATTCTTATAAAATTATACACTGTATAGGTAAGGCTTTTATAAAATTATATGTACCTCTAACCTTCCATAACAAGTTGAGGCATAATAGAAAACTTTGAAGGAGATTTTGAAGAAAACGCACTAAAGTGAAAGGCATTAAAATTACACCATTGTATGCAAACAATTTTATTTCAGACCCCTATGACAAATTAAAAATGACAACTACATTTGACCAGGACAAATGACATTCATGTTTTTCAGATGGGAGAAAAAAAATCAATTTGCTTTTAAAAGTCATTTGCTGTTGGTGTCTATCACACCTACAGTCTAAGTTATTAAAGTTTTAAAGTTTTAAAACCATAAGATTTTATGAAAACAAGATACTGTCTTAAATATGCTCATTGTGTCACTATGAGATAGGAAGGTAGTGTTTTCTGACAATTGCATCATCTAACTAATCACTCTGATATCTCTGCCCAGTACATGACAAGTACATGACACATCCCTCCTCCCCCTCTGAAAGGGAAACTGAGGCAGGATAAAGACTGTGTATATTGTTCCAGATCATTGAGGAGGGCTGGCTAGGATGGGAAGGGAGCCCGTGTCTGTGAGCTGTAAGGCTCACATTTTCTGCTGTGCCTATCTGCAGCGTGTCCTCTGTGAAACGCACTCTCTCTCCAAGCTCTCATGTACCAGTCACATTGTTGTCCATTCCCTTTTACTTTCCCTATGAGATAGGAAGGTAGTGTTTTCTGACAATTGCATCATCTAACTAATCACTCTGATATCTCTGCCCAGTACACGACAAGTACATGACACATCCCTCCTCCCCCTCTGAAAGGGAAACTGAGGCAGGATAAAGACTGTGTATATTGTTCCAGATCACTGAGGAGGGCTGGCTAGGATGGGAAGGGAGCCTGTGTCTGTGAGCTGTAAGGCTCACATTTTCTGCTGTGCCTAACTACAGCGTGTCCTCTGTGAAGCGCACTCTCTCTCCAAGCTCTCATGTACCAGTCACATTGTTGTCCATTCCCTTTTACTTTCCACTTCAAAAAAGACAAATAAGGACATGAAGAGAATGTAAGTGAGAAATACTTCAAAGTCAGTTTTCAGCTTGTCATGGCCTAAACTTATCTCTCTGCTCCTGAGACTTGCTGGAAGACTGAGGTTTGACTTGAACATTTAAGAATGTTCTGGAAGTGTGCTTTGTAGCAATGCCCTCGAAGGAAATGAATCCTTGCTTCGTGAGCTGTCGTGAAGCAAGGCAATGCACACAGAGAGGCATCATTCATCTTCTTTTGGCTCCAGGGGCCTTTCCCACCAGCCTGTTTGACATATAGAATTTCCACCTCACTTGGTGGCAAAGCTGCGTGCTGCTTCCTCTGTATAGGGAAAAGCGGCCAGAGTTCACCAAAGGTGAGAAAGTTGTTGCTTCTGTAAAAGAAAAGTACAGAGAAGCGAATGGGCAGAGAAGTAGGAAAAAGAAAAGACAGACTAAACTTGGAATGCCAGAAATATGGAAAAAGAACTGAAATCTTACCATGAAGAGAATCATTGTGTAATCTTACAGATTTTAAGGATGACTTTTTAAATGTTTAAGAGATTGAGTTACTCCATAACAACCAGGTTTCTACAAGAAGGCTTATGCTACACTTTCCACCTGTATGTAGGTAGGGCTTGCAGCTTCCTGCCTGCTTGAGGGGTTCTTCCTGCAGGTGTAAAAACTTATACTTGGTATAGTTATTTTTATCATTATGATCACTGAACACAGGTACAAATGGAAGGGACTTATTTCTTTTAAATACTGATTGCATAATTAAAAATCCCTCTTTCACAGCATCTTTACATGTTCAAAGTCCTTTCATCACTCTGACCACAAGTTGTGAAGAGGGGCTGTGCATATGATTGTGAAGAAACAGTAGTTTACATCATTATGACTTGCGTTCATTTTCTGAATATTTCCTCTCAAAGATGTCCTATTTGCTTTATTAATCTCTCTACTTATCCAAATATAGGTTTTCTCATGTGTTATAAATTTCTCAGAGGTTATAAATTGGCAGGGTCTTGTGAGGATTGCACAAGATGACACATAGAAAAATGACTAGCATACTTCCAAACCTTAAATGCTCTCTAAATGTTAGTTTACTAAATGTGAGTTAAATGTTACTACATGTTAGTTTCTAAAATGTTAGTTTACTCTTTACCTTTCTGCCTGCTGATACTGTCCTTCTGTATTATAATTATCTTATCCTTCCCTTTGTACTTAGTTTTTTTTTCCCTCTCTCATTTGTAAGTTGTAACTTGTTTTCTGAAGGTCCTGACAAGCTTGAACTGGGGAGCTTACTGTGTGACACCCTAAAGAGCCGTTCTATTAGTGGATGGCTCACTTGAGAATCATTGACATGATAGACATCACCGTAGTTCTAAATGTAGGTTATAGCAGAGATTACTGCAGCCTTTGTCTGTCTGTCTTGATTTGTGTGCAATTGCCTGAATAGAGAAGCAACAATATAGAACCAGAAAGTTCTATTGCTATGTCTCTGAAAAGACTTGTCGGTAGTGAATGACTGGGCATGTCGTAGTGTCAACATTTTATAATTTAAGTCCCATTGATAGCAACTCTCAGGAGTGTCATATGGGGACCCATTCAGTTTTCAAATTAAATGATGAATACTTATTATTTATTTATTTATGTGTGCTAAATATTGGAGATAGGATGGTGAGTAAAATAGACACAATCTTTATATTAAAGTTTAGGTAAGCCTGGGCCGACCCCGTGGCGCACTCGGGAGAGTGCAGTGCTGGGAGTGCAGTGGTGTTCCCGCCGCGGGTTCAGATCCTGTATAGGGATGTCCGGTGGGCTGACTGGCTGAGCTCGGTGAGGACGACACCAAACCAAGGGTTGCGATCCCCTTACCGGTCACAAAAAGGACAAAAAAAAAAAAAAGTTTAGGTAAGCCAGAAGAGTTTATAATAAAAAAAATTATATATATTTTGTGTATTTTAAAATTTTTTTAATTTTTTAAAAATTGTGCTAAAACACACATAACATTTACCATTTTAATCATTGTAAAGTGTACTTTGGCATTAAGTACATTTACGTTGTTGAGCTACCGTCACCACCATCTATCAACAGAACTCTTTCCATCGAGCAAAACTGAAACTCTGTACTTATTAAACAATACTTCCCATTTGTCCCCCCCCACCACCCTGCATTACAACCAACATTCTACTTTCTATCTATATGAATCTGACCACTCTAGATATCTCGTATAAGTGGAATCATATAGCATAGCATACTGTCCTCAAAGCTAGTCTATGTTGTAGAAAGCTAGTCTATGTTGTAGAAAGCTAGTCTATGTTGGAGCATGTGTCAAAATTCCTGTTCTTTTTAATGCTAAATAATATTCTATTGCATGCATATCCCTCACTTTGTTTATCTATTCATTTGTCAATAGATACTTGGGTTGCTTCCATATTTCAGCTATTGAGAATGATGCTGTATGAACATGAGTATACATATATCTGTTCAAGTCCCTGCTTTCAATTCTTTTGGGAATATACACAGAAGTGAAATTGTTAGATCAGAGAGTAATTCTATTTTTAATTTTTTGAGGAACTGCCATATAGTTTCCTGTAGTGGCTGCACCATTTTACATTCCTACCAGAAGTGCACAAAGGTTCCAATTTCTCCACATCTTCACCAATATTTGTTCTGTTATTTTCTTTTTTTATATTAACCTTCCTAATGGGTGTGAAGTGGTATTTTATAGTGATATCTTGTTTTGAATTATTGCATTTTCCTAATAATTAGTGATGTTGAGCATCTTTTCATGTGCTTATTGACCATTTGTATATCTTCTTTGGAGAAATGTCTATTAAAGTCTTTTGCCCATTTTTTAATCAGGTTGTTTGTTTTTTTGGAGTTGAGTTGTGATTGATATATTTTTTGAAGCTAAAAGGACAGCACGTGATTAGCAGTATTATGAAAAGTGCCTTTTATTGGCTGTTATTTCAAACTTTCCAATAATTAAAAAAATACCATATTCCAGATGCATAGCACTTAGTTTATTGTTATTATTATTTTGATGCTTAGCTTCAAATGATTTGAATAGCTTAGTCATAACTAGGCCATTGATGGGTGTGCCTCAGATTAGACTATATGGTCACAGAGGTTAGGCCTCTCCAGAAAAGGCATTCTGAGCCATTCCATTTTCAATCTTTCAGTTTTTTGTAAAGAAAGAAGTCCTTTGGGTATGAAATTTCACATGCTTATTCATTGCATTACCGGGAAAATAAAGTTCTAAGGTGTCTTGAAGGAGAATTTTTTAAAAAAAATTTCTGTTTACTGGGATATTTTAAAAGGTGCCAAAGAATAAATTGCAGGCATAAGATCCTTTAGGGCACTGGGCCATTTGTTAATGAAGAAAATTCTGTAGATGTATCAGTCAACATTATTTTAATCTTCTATTTTATGATATGTCAACAGAAACTAAACCAAGTTTTCAATATATCCCTGAGCATACTTCAGGCATGTGGATGACTTATATATTCTCAGACATCATTCCACCTTATATAAATAAACTTGATGCTATTTTCTTGCTCACAGTAGAATAAAATGTTAATAATTTGGCGAGTCCCTGCAATTTTGCTATCCATTTCTCTGTGGTTCTATGTAACATTTAGTGAGCACTAAACCCTAAAAGACTCAGGCAATTCAGTTTGAATAACCACTTAAAAGTACATATGCTTACTCAAAATAAGTAAGCAAAACGAAGTTGAGCAATCCCCAAAGAACAGACTCTTATGAAATAGGAGGTTGCAAACTGACTTTCATTTATATCCCTGGATATTTTTTCCCAGAAAATTGCATTCACCCGCACATTTCTTTACATAAATATTTTTTACCTTTAAGAAATGGCTAGAAATTCATTCAGAGTAATTTAAGTGCTGATCTACCCAGATTCTGGTTGAAGATTTGCCTAGAACTCTCCTCTCCACTCATACATATATTGTTAAATTAATCTAAATATTTTATAGTAAATATTAAATACATTTATTTAATATGTAATAATTTATTTGCATGTACTAAATATACTTTATGATATATCTATAATAATACATAATGATCAGGTATCATACTTTTCATACACATTTAAACATATTTGTTGAACATGTGGTATGTGCTGAGCATTGTGTTAGATGCAGAGTAGATATAAATGGTCCCTCTTCTCGTGGAGATGACAGTTTAGTGGAAAAGAAAGACAATAAATGAATGAAAAAGCAAACAAGCAATAGAGAAGTATGTGTTGTGTGCGTGTGTGTGCGTGTGTATATTTTGGTGGTAGATGGTTAGGTAGTCGGACCTAGTGTTTCATAGAAAAGGACAACCATCAAGGGAATTCTAAGATTAAAGGATTCAAGGTAACTCAAACACAGAAGGAAAGTACGGAAAGAAGGTGACATTAGGGGCAACTGAGACATGGGCCATGAAAAGTTGAGGTTAGGCAAAGTAGACCATAGTATGGGTTTCACATTTTATCTGATGTTCAGTAAGAAACAACTGAGGAATTTTAAGCAGTTCATGGGCATGATGTGTTGTATATTTTGAAAAAGTTATTCTGACTGCTATTTAAAGAATAGATGAGGTGCAGCAGCAGGAATCGGAGACCCATATGGAGGCTGTTGGGTGGCATGGCCTGGGGGTTGAAGCAGAACTAGAGAGAAGGATAAGAACGTCTGTTGTTCCATCTTCACCTCTTCTGGATGAATTACATTTTGTCAGCGTTCCACTCAAGCCTGAGCACAATGAGTTGACTTCTATTTAGGATGATGAAGGCCACAGAGAATGTGATTTCCTCACTAACAATAAAAAAAGTTAGATAATGTGCAAAATCATCACTTTTTTTCTGACTTTATTATAGAGCAGAGGTTGCAAGATAACCAGATGACCTGAATTCCATATGGTCCTTGGAGTGCGGTAGGAGATACAAAGTCTTTAGCATTTGGCCGACCACAGGAGGAAGGGGTGGAGGCCATACAAGTGTGAAGATCAGAGGAAACAACTAAAATTTTAGTGAACTGTTAAAGGCCGAGTGTGTGGTAGCATAACACGACATAAGAGTCTGTACCTCTTCATCACTATGATCCAAGGGCCTTTACTGGATGCTCATGAAAAGGATCAGGAGCAGGGAAGAAGATCTCAGAGAGGCCACACTGGTGGCACAGGTACTAACACTACTTAGTGGCAATTTGCCACTTGTGGACAGGCATGAAGTTCACCTGCATTCTGGAATCTTCTAATGAGGCAAAAACTGCTGCTGAGGGAGGGGCAGGACACCCTTCTCCTTCATCTAGTAACTAAAAAGATTGTGTGGTGCTGAGGGTGAAATAAAAGTAAAAGCTACCTGCCACTGAAGATGGAGAAGGAAACTCACTCATGCCCAGGGTCTTGCACAAACAGAAGTCAAAGTTTTCCTACCTCGGAAAAAGGGACAAGAAAGTGACTCATGTTGAATATCCTCATCAACTAAAAGCATTTTAGCAAAAAGGAGGAGGGTCAGGAATACTGAGAAAGGTCTATCCTTATAGCTTAAGTGCACAAGACATGCTTAAGACTAATGCCGAAGCAGTAGAATTAGAAAAAATCCTCTGCCTTCACCAGAGAGGATTTTACACTGAGAGACAGAATAAGGACAAGAACATGAAGAGCCACCCCCTGTACTGTGCAAGTTTGCAGGGACTGTAGCAAGTTTTGGGTGCAGCAGGAACACTGAGAAAACTCTCCAGCACTCTCTACCCTAGTCTAGCCCTAAGGTAGCAATAGTTTATGGGTATAGGAATTTGACACTTGAGGTACACTGAATGTAACTATGGCAACAATGAAACTCAAACCTGGCACTACTACTTACAAGTTTGATTTAAATTCTTCCCCTTACACGTCCCCAATACACACGTACACACCAACAACTTGGCAGAAGAGGCATGCACATTTCTGGGCAAAAATACTATTAACTTCAGTCTCTAGTGTTTTTATATAGCACTCAATCAAAACTGGTGAAGCATACTTAAAAAAAAAGCAAGAGAAAGAAACAAAGCATTGTCTATAAATAAAGCAGTCAACAGAACCAGACCCAGAGATGACACAGATATTATAATACTCAGACAGAAACTTTAAAAGAGTTGTGATTAATATTTTAAAATATCTAGTGGAAAATGTATTCATGAAGAGATGGGACATTTTGGCAGACAGATGCAAACTATAATTAAGTGTCAAGAAGAAATGCTAGAAATGAAAAATGTGCTGTCAGAGATGAAGAATTCCTTCAATGGTCTTATCAGCAGACTGAACACAGAAAAAGAGAAAATCAGTAACCATTAAAATACCTCAGTAAAATTACCCAAACTAAAATAAAAGGGAAAAAAGAGTAGGAAAGACCATGCAAAAGCTGTTGGAAAATATATAGTAATCTAATATACAGGGAATTGGAGTCACAGAAGAGAAAAGAGAGAAATCAGGGCATAAGAAATATTAGAAGAGGTAACAGCCAATAATTCATTAAAATTAATAAAAGACAATAAATCACAGATCTGAGAAACTTATAGAAAAACATACCTAGGCATACCCCCATCAGAGTGCTTGTAATGGGCTGAATAGTATCCCATATAAAATTCATGTGTTGAAGTCCTAACTTTCAGTACCTCAGAATGTGACTATTTGGAGATAAGACCTTTACAGAGGTAATTAAGATAAAATGAGGTCATTAGAGTGGTCACTAATCCGATATGACTAAGATCCTTATAGGAAGAGAAAATTTGAACACAGAGGTACAGAGGGAAAAAGATGTGGACACAGGGGGACGATGGCCATCTACAAGCCAAGGAGGGAAGCTTGGAATAGATCCTTCCAACAAGGCCTTCAATAAAAACCAACTCTATTGACACCTTGATCTCCTACTTCTAGTCTTTATGATGTCAGAGGTAGGGTTCAGGGGGCCCAATAGTCAGCTGCAATCCACCCAGTCCTCTTACCAGGTTCTTGACTCTGCCAGAAGAAAGAATTCAAGGGCAGAGTCACAGTAGAAAATGAGAGCAGGTTTAACACAATAGATAAAAAATACAGGTTCCACAGAGAGTGCAGCACAGCTCCAGAGATTGAGCAGGGTTCATACCAAGTTTAACACAAAAGTAAGTTCAGCACAGACATCAAATCTAACACAAAAGTAAGAAAAACATAAAGTTCAGTACAAAGTGCAGGCTGGCTCAAGAGAACGAGCAGCCTCTTGCTGAAAGTAAGTTAGATACTAACTAAAGTATACACACCTCAGCCAGGGAAGTGTGCATTCCCTCCAGGAAAATGAGCAACAATTCTGCCTTTGGCTGGGATTCGGCTTTTATAGTTTCTCTATCTAATGAATATTCAAGTAAGGGGGTGGCTCCCAGTTATGTAACATTTCATCTTCCACATGCTCTGTCAGTTCCTTCCTGGATCATGTTCATTGGTCACATGCACCAGGCATATTCAAGGATGTTCTGTGCTCTCTACTGAGCATGCCCAGCCACTGGATTTGCATAAGCCAATCCCTTGTGGTTTCATTTTCCCTGTGTTGGTGCTAAAATTAGGTCTAACTGGCAACAGTAACTTTCCTATAGGGGAGATCCCAGAGGAGGGGGCCTGAAACCTCAGGGAGTAACTGGAAACCCAGAGGCCTGTCCTGAAACCTGGACCCAGGGAAACTGAGCACGTCCTGTATTATTTAGAACTGTGAGAAAATAAATTTCCATTGTTTAAGCCTCCTGGTCTGTGGTACTTTTTTTGGTGGACCTGGAAAACTAATACAGTACTGAAAACCAAAGATAAGGAGATAATCCTGAAGGCAGATAGCAGAAACAAGATATATCACATAAACAAACAAAAAAGCAGTGAGATATTTCTCATCATAATCTTTGTATCCAACAAGGGATTGATATCCAGAATATATAAGAAAAATAAAAATTTAACAGTAAAAAACCAAGTAACCTGATTAAAAAATAGGCAAAGGAGCTAAATAGGCATTTCTCAAAGGAAGATATACAAATGGCCAACAGACACATGGAAAAATGCTCACCATCAATAAGCATCAGGGAAGTGCAAATCAAAACCACATTGAGATATCATCTCATCCCAGTTAGAATGACTATTATCAAAAAGAAAGAGAATAACACATGCTGGCGAAGATTCAAAGAAAGGGGAACACTTCTACGCTGTTGGTGGGATCATAAATTAGTGTAGCCTTTATGGAAAACAGTGTGGTGGAGGTTCCTCAAACATCTACAGATAGAACTGCATATGATCTAGCAATCCCACTACTGGCTATATACCGAAAGGAATGGAAATCATCGCGTGGAAGAGATACCTGCACAACCATATTTATTGCAGCTCTATTTGCAATAGCCAAGATGTGGAACCAACCTAAATATCCATCAACGGATGACTCGATAAGGAAGTAGTATATATATATATACAAAAGAATACTACTTAGTCATAAACAAGAATGAAATTCTATCATTTGCAGCAACATGGATGAGCTTGGAGAAAATCATAAGTGAAATAAGCCAGGCACAGAAGGAGAAATACTGCATGTTCTCACTCACAAGTGGGAGAGAGAGAGGAAGGAAGGAAGGAAGGAAGGAAGGAAGGAAGGAAGGAAGGAAGGAAGGAAGGAAGGAAGGAAGGAAGGAAGAAAGAAAAACAACAATCATAATAATATGTTGAACTTTCAGAAGGAGAGAACAAAACTGATTTTCAGACACAGGAAAGAGGAAGGGGCAGGAAGTATACCAAGAAATGAGTTAAAAACACAAAATTGCTAGTTAAGAAAAATAAGCTCTATTGATTTACAGTCAATACAGAGAGGAGATTGAATGTCCTCAACACGAAGAAATGATTATGTTTTGTAATGATGAATATGGTAATTATTCAGACTTGATTATTGCACATTGTCTATAGGTATTGATACTTAACTCTGTACCTTGGAACTATGTATAGTAATTATGTTTCAATAAAAAAGATAATGATTTACTGCATGTTACCAAATGATGAGAAGAGAGGAGATCAAGTGGGCACATCACAAAGAAATGATTGAGTTTTGCAATGATGAATATGCTAATTGCTCTGAATAGATCAGCACGTATTGTATACATGTATTGAAATATAACTCTGTATGCCATAAATATATACAATCAAAGTTTCAATAAAAAAAATCTATCCCATAAAGTTCAACCTCTTTTCCAGTATTTTTAGTACTTTCTCAGCCTCTTTATCTTGTTAACAGCAAATTGTCTGAAACATAAATAATAAGTGATCAGTAAATATTTGTAAAATTAATAAATGAATAATAAGAATTAAGTCAAACTTTTTGATGGAGTTTATTTCCATTTTCTTATTTTTTTATATATATACACACTTCGTTTTTTTATTTCAAAAGAGAAATCAATATTAGCTTTGGTTTTCCACTTTCTTATATAACATACAAACTAATCATCTTCACGTAACATTCTATATAAACGAAACAGCATTCATCAATTTATCCAACAAGAATTTATTGAGAAACTGCTCTCATCCAGACAACGTTTAAATAGTCAAAGCACAAAGCATTGTAAGACTTCCCATTACTGTCTTGTATTGGTGAAACTGTCCTATCTCTATATTCCACGTTAGAAATTTTGTTTCCTTAGTGTTTGATCATAATACCACTTGATTTAATGGATATATGCCCATGATTACTACATTACTCATCATGTGGGTTTCCTCTGTGAAGTACAGCAGACATTCATGAAACAAGCAAACAAATAACAAGTATGTGTATGTATGTGTGTATATACATGTACACATGCACATATGTGTAAATATATATAATTTAGAAGAGGAAAAAGTTAGGTTTGTTTATTTCTGCCTAAACTGTTTATAAACTAAAGCTACTGTAAATTTGTGATGAAAATGTAAATAAAATTTGCTAAAACTACATTGATGATACTAACATAATACTGCCCTTTTAATGTAATTGTGTACTTAAAAGTTAATAAAGATTTCAGAAAAGATTAATGTCATATTTTTCAAATTATTCTCAGAACACTCTTATTCTCAAATTATCAGGCATGGTTCATATTTGTAAAAGTGACTTCAGGAATTTAAAGTAAATCAAAGAAAGCATTTGAAAATATTGTCATTTCCTGTCAATCTAATCCCAAAATACATTTAAAAATAACCATAATTATACTAACATTTTTCAGCAGGAAAAAACAAAGAGACTGAGATTAAATGTAATTAAAAATAGGTGACTGTCACTCCAGATTATCTGTATGAAAAAAATAATGTTTTTCTGAATTGGAAAAATACATTATTCATTGATTTTTATAAAATTGTATTTACAATTTAAGATTTACTTATTGGATACTCTTTTGTCAAATATTCAATTCAATAAATATTTACTGAGCACCTATCTTGTGTCAGGAATTGTTCCAGGGATTGAGATATTTCAGTAAACAAAACAAAAATTCCAGTCCATGTGAAGCTTATATTGTAGCAAGAAAGAGAAAATTAGAAATAATTAAATTAAAGCATACACACACTTTAGAAGTTAACACATGCAATGGAAAGAAAAGTTAGAGCAGGGAGTGGGGAGTGTGCTGGCTGCAACGTTGGGTAGGATGGTCATGAAACGTGGTGTTGAGAAGGTGCAGGAGGTGGCCATGCATATGCCTAATGGCAGAGCGACCAGGCAGAGTAAAGCGTCTTCACAGACATCCTAAGGCAGTGTGCAGGCTGAGTTGCTGGAGTACTTGCAGGCCAGGCCACAGATTAAGTAAGCAAAGAGGAAAGTAGTAAACAATGAGATGGTGGAAGGGGAAAAGGAGGGAAGAGAGAAAGGACAGGAGGCATTGATCATGAAGGGCCTTTTAGGCTCTTGTAAAGTCTATAGCTTTTTCTTGGAGTGAAATGAGGAGTCGAAAATTTCTTCCTCTCACATTCAAGGAAAATTACAAGTAAGGACTACGCAGGCAATGGCCTCTCTTTCACTGAATGCCCAGGGAGACATCTACCCCAGCTTCTCCAGGAAGCCTATCTGATCACCCCAGTCCTCCCCTGGACTCACAGCACTTCCTCTTGGTATATCTTGAGTTGCCAAGTATTCATAGAGTTCCCATTACATCTTTTTGCTTTATACATTTATTCAGTATTGCCTTAAATCTCTTTATAAATAGTATATTTCTTGAAGGTAGTTAGTTATTATCTTTCTCAATATAGTTGCCTTGCACAAAGAACCCAATGAATATTGTAACATGAATAGGGTCTCCTGACTTTATATTATTGCCAATTTCCACACTGCAAGAGGTAGCTTACCTAGAACAAACAGCAAATAAATGTGAACTCATTTTGAAATGTGTGTCTAACTTTGTTAGGGATGTTGCACTTTTAATTTCTTTTCTGTTATAAGCAAACATTTTCATGTCATTTCTAATTATTGCACTTTTTTTATGAAATGGAAATTATTTGCTAACCAGGTTTTCTTTAATCACATTGCTTAATGAGCTGTTAAGTCTCACATTCCATATTGGTCCTAGTTCTTCCTTCAAATATAATACTTCCTTTTTAAATAGCTATGCTTTTAGTTAAGATGTAATATTCTTATACTATGTCTATTCTATTTTCACATAAAGTTCTATATGTTTGGCTATTCCATTCCCATCAATTATGGATCTATTCAGAGTTTAATATTTTTGTTTTAATGAGAAATTGGTGAAAATCAAGGTACCAACATGATTTGTCGTTCTACTATGGGAGCATGGTATTAGGAAATTCAATTATATGTCAGTTCTATGTCTTCATAGTTTTTCTTACACAACATTCTATATATGGACAGTCATTCATGGCCCATTGGGAAAGGTTAGAACTATAATTAGACCTTTTCTCTAGACACTTGAGCAATGGAATGCATGAAGGTTAGTAACAGCTTCCCATTAATTGCTCCCCTGCGATTTTACAGTAAAGCTGTTAACTTATGTACTGGGGCTGCTACCCGCAGCATCCTTGCACTGACATTTAAAGCAGTGATTAGAATGTCATTGCTTTCCAATACTTCATTGTTATTCAGAGGACACATTCGATGTCTTTCCCCTCATGCTGCAGGGATCACAAATTCAGACACACGAAAAAATATCTCTGTTTCTTTATCATTGGAACAGGCCTTTTGAAAGTGGGTCTGTTTTGAAAAAAAGTGTGCACACTGGACTCTGTTCAGCATAGTGTCACTGTCTTGTCTTTCAAACTAATGGGAACAAAGCAGTATCATTCTTTATGTGCAAAGTAGTGCACCCCAAGGGCAAAACATCTATCAGTATGAAAAATTGTCAAGTAACAACCAAGAAATTGTGTTTTGTGGAAGCTCACGGGTTTGATTATATGTTTGAGCCAGCACACTGCCATGTTAGTTTGCTCAAACCTTTGAACTTAATAGTTTCTTATTCAAATGTCCTTCTTATCATTTATACTGCCTGAATTCAACTATGCAATCTGTCCTGTCAGTACTTGCCTGTAACTCAACTAAGACTGAGATTTACTGGGCTAGAGAGCACAACTATCCTTCTGTCTCAAAAGTAAATTACTACTCCAAAGCCCTGCTCTTTCTTCATCCCACTCATTCATTTTTTAAAAAATTCTTCACTATGGATAGCTTAAGGATATCATGTTTTAATAAAGAATGGAACCTAGAACCCCCTTTTTCTTTCCTTATTCCCTCTTAATTTATGAATATAAAGTGTGTGTGTGTGTGTGTGTATAATTTGATTCATTTCATTTAACAGATCCATATTACAGATTCTATACAGTGAGGTGTCCTGGTATCATTTCAGTTCTTATCGTCAAGACCATTTCAGATATTTTCTTTAAAAAATAATCAGAAAAAAAGACTTTTTATACATACTGCACTTTAATGTAGATATCTGGTATATTGCATTCTCATGAAAAAAATTATTTTTCTGCAACCAGAAGTGGTTGCAAAATTGAAATGATCATGATGAAACTCTGTAGTGTGGGGTCGAGGGAAGTTAGAAGGATTATTAAACAGCTGAAAATGTGGACCAGAAGAGAAAGGTCCCCTGGGGTGAGATTATTGAGAATGTAGGAGAGAAGTTGGAATGGAGACTGTATTTAAGTGTTTGAAAAGTTAGAATTCACATTTTAAAAAGCTCACAGTCTTCACTGGCTCTATGACAAGAGAAAATGGGCATAGAATTCTTAGACTGACAACAAAATTTCTACCTAGATTAAAATTTTAAGTTTAATGACATCTTGAAGACAATCTCTGTTGAAATTGTTTTAAAAACTTGCCCCATGGCTGTAAGATAAACAAAATAAATTTATTTAGTCATGAACGTATTCTTTATTAGTTTGCAGTGTCAGGGTTCATGAAAGAAGATTGATTTTAGAGTTCCTGGCGACAAAGAGACAGGGGTTGTGGAGGACCCATATTGACATGGGTATATGGACATATATGTTGCAGGCTTCTCCCTATAAAATAGAGGATGAGGGGCCTATCAGAGGTATGCAAATAGTGGGGAGAAGGGGACAGACCTGCCATCTAGAAGGTGTAGATCAAAGAGGATTGACTACTGGGGAAGTCTGAACCATCAAGAGACTGAAGTGGGGAAGGGGATTAGAGAGTTTCAAAAGGTGCAAAATAAAAGTAGGCAAGAGAGACTATGAGAGTCTAAGAGTCTGGGAATCTTGGGACATTACATCAATTTCAGTGTCCAGAGCTTGTGCAAATGATGCAATGGAGGATTGGAGCCTTATGCACAAACTTGCTTTCTTAAGGAAAAACACAGAGTGGACTGAGATTGACAGCACAGCCTTTTAGAATGAGTGTTCTGAAGTGAGGGCTTAGTGGGCATGAGAAAGCAAGCCTAGGAATTAGAATAGACTCTAAGACAAGCCCTTTGGATCTTCAGAACTTGAGAGAATAGGTCTTGTTTCTTACATTAGAGAATATATTCAGAATATAAAGTAATATACAAGAGGTATTTGAGGCTGGATGTGAAATGTTAACATTCTTTCATTCAACATGCATTTATCGACCTCCTACTTTAAGTGCAAAATGCTATTCTAGGTGCTTCGGATGTATCAGTGAATGTAAAAGACAAAGAGTTCTGCCCATCTGGGGCTTATACTCAGTGTAGATAGCACAAGATAACCAGGACATATAATGAATAGGTAATACATAGTATTTATTACCTTCTAATACATAGTATTTGCATAAATACATAGTATTTAGAAGGTAATGAATGGCACTGAGAACAGAAAAGGAGAGCAGGGTGAGGGGATCGGCAGTATCAGGTGGGTGGTCAGGTAGTTGTATTAGATAGAGTGGTGAGAACAGACTTCACGGACAGGGTGTGATCTGAGCAAGGGTTTGCAAGAGGTGAGAGAGGTTAGTTACATGGACATTTATGGGAAGAACATGCCAGGCAGAAGGAACAGTCAGTGCAAAGTCTTTAAGGCAGGAGTGTCTGTAAAGGACCGCAAGTTAAGTGTGGCTGTTGCTATACAAACTAAAAGAAGAAAAGTAGGAGACAATGCTAGAGATATAGGTACTTTCTCAAAAGTTTTGACCTAAGTTGATTTCTCAGCTATTGAACTCTTACAGAGAGAAACATATGGAGCATTGAAAGTTTTAAAATTAAAAATAAAAATTACTGATGAACCAGAAAAGCATTTTTTAAAAATCAGAATTACCTAGCTAATGTTATAATACAGCTTATTCCACAAAGCTATGAGAATATAGCATTTTTTTTTATTCTAACAAGAAATTGAAGAATTGAAGAAATGCAGCTATAAACTTTTTTTTTTTTGCCTCTCACTGGTTTATATACATACAAACTTTTGACTTTCTCATTTTTAAATTCTGAACTTGATGTTCTGTACTCTATAAATTAATGTTAATTATTCTCCCTAGATTAATTTAATATTTATTTGTTTGTACTTGAGCTATAGGAACTGTATATCAATAAATAGATTATCAAAGTAATTGATTTCTTTAAAAATTCCTTTATGAAATTCTGACAATCTTAGTGAAATATGTTGCTGTCTCAGTTATTGAGCCTATCAAGTATTTAAATAGCTCTTCTAAAATGATTTGAAACAAATATTATAAAATTCTTATAGCATATATTTCTTTGCTCAGGTTAATTGAATAACTGAGTGTCATAATAACTTGGTGAATTCACAAAAAGGGTGTGATAGTTACACTCTGACCTTAGATAGCAGCTTTGGAAGTTAGATAGCAGCTTTGGAAAATACTGTTTGAATAAAATAATTTTAAATTCAGAACATGTGCTATATTAGTCAGTTTTCTGTTGCTTATAACAGAATGCCTGAAACTGGGTAATTTATAAGAAAACAAACTTCCTTACAGTTTTGGGTGCTGGGAAGCTCAAGCTCCAGGGGCACACCTGGTGAGGGCCTTCCTCTGGTGGGAGCTCTCTACATAGTCCTGTGGTGGCACAGGTAATCACATTCCAAGGGCAAGAGCACTTGTGAATGTGCTCACTTACTCTCCTTATAAAGACACTAGTCCACACCCATGATAATCCATTTGACCATTAACCCATTACTGCATGAATGGATTAATTCATTCACAAGGGCACAGTCCTCATGATCATAATCTTCACAATCCAATCACCTCTTACAGGTCCCTACCTTTCAACACTTCCACATTGGGAACCAAGCTCACACATGAGCTTTGGAGGGGACAAACATTCATACCATAGCATGTGCCTAGTTTAAAAATAACTACATCCTACTGAAGGTACAAAAATAAAAAACAAAAATTTACTTCCATCCGCTTCTCCACAGGACCTTTTTCCAGGGGTGATCATGTTTATTTAGCTCTTCTCTTGAACACAAACATAATTCTAAATTGCCTATGCCTCTATTTCTTAATTAATCAGTTCTAGACACTTAGTCTACCCCTCACTTCCTTTACCAACCTATCACTTTCAGCTTTTCTTAATTAGCCCATTGTTTTAGTCAGGGTTCTCCAGAGAAACAAAACAGATAGACAGATAGATAGATTTATTTATCATAAGGAATTGACTGAGCTCACATGATTATGAAGGCTGAGAAGTCATAAGATCTGCAGTTGGCAAGCTGGATACTGGGAAAGCCAATGGTACAGTTCTAGTCCAAATGCCAGTCGGCTCAAGACCCAAGAACAGCCACTATTTCAGTCCAAGTCTGAAGGCAGGAAAAGACCAATGTCCCAACTCAAGGCAGCCAGGCGGGAGGAGTGCCTTCTGACTCAGCCTTTTTATTCTGTTCGAGCTTTCAGCTGATTGGATGAGGGCCCCCCACGTTAGGAAGGGCAATCAGCCTTACTCAGTGTACTGATTGAGATTTTACTCTCATCCGAAAGTACCCTCACGGAAACACCCAGAATGTTTGATCAAGTGTCTGGGCATCCGGTGGCCCAGTCAAATCGATTAATTAAATTAACCATCACACCCATTATTGCTTTTTATGTATACTTCTGGTGGTTATGCTCATAACCTTAAATAATACTGTAGCCCCCCTTTATCTGCGGTTTTGCTTTCCACAGTTTCAGTTACTCATGGTCAACCAGGGTCTGAAAATATTAAATGGAAAATTCTAGAAATAAACAATTTATACGCTTTAAATTGCACACAGTTCTGAATATCATAGTGAAATCTTCTGCCTTCCTGCTCCATTGCAATGAGGACCGTCCCTCTGTCCGTGTATTCACTGTATATGCTGCCTGCCCATTAGTCACTTAAGCTGTGGTGGTATCACAGTGCTAGTATTCAAGTGACCCTTATTTTACTTAATAATGGCTCCAAAGTGCAAGAATAGTGATGCTGGTGGTTCAGATATACCAAGGAGAAGTTATAAGTGAAAAGGTGAAAGTTCTTGACTTAAAAAGGAAAGAAAAAAAAAAACCCTCCTCTACTGAGGTTGTTAAGATCTATGGTAAGAACTAATCTATCCATGAAAAAGATATTCACGAAGAAGAAAAAAGAAATTCCTGCTGGTTTTTCTGTGTATATAGGGTTTGGTACTATTCGCAGTTTCAGGCATCCACTGGGGTCTTGGAATGTATCCTCTGTGGGTAAGAGGGGCTACTGTACACTTCAACTTCTACTTATTTATCTATCTACATTAAGTCCACTTATCGATTCTTCCTGTGTTGAGTATACTACTAAACTTACTGTTCTGAACATTATTTTCTCTACCTCCCTTCCACATCTGTCAGCTATGTTGTTGCTTTTTTTTTTTTTTTTGCCTTATCAAGGATTGCAACTTTTACATTTTGTTTTGTAACTATAAGTAAGTCTCCCATGATATTGTAGTAGTTCTCAACCTGGGCTGCATGTTAATTATCTGGGGATGCTAAAAAAAAGTTGATGCCAAGCCTCACTTCAGACAAATTAAATCAGGATCTTTGGTGCTGAGGTTGTGGATTACTGTTTTTTATAAGATATCCAAGCAATTCTAACATGTCACCAACATTGAGTACTGCATATGTATTGATTGACCCTAAAAATGGAAAGCCAAAAAGCAGCACTTACAATGTTATGATTATAAAAATATTAACTAGAACACCAAATGGGTGTGTGTGTGTGAGTGTGAGTGTGTGTGTGTGTGTGTGTGTGTGTTTACCCTAGAACAGAAAACACAGTCTTACATTACTAATCCTATATGGCATAAGTTCAATTATACCAAGTGTCAAGTTTGTGTTCAAATAGGTTCTCTTCTCTTATACTTCATCAATTTAGTAAAGTCTAGCCATAGTATATATTGGGTTATATTAATCTCATGGTTTATTGTTTTTCTCCACTTGTAGAGTTTCTTATTCTTTCTTTTTCTATTGATAGAAGAGACGTGTTTCTTTGTTATAGTTTGACAATCTTTCAAGTTCTTAGTCATATAAATTGCAGAATATAACCCACCTACTTCTTAGATTTATTATTTTTGTAATTTATTCTAGAAAGGATAAATACAATGTAAACCCCCATTTTGAAACCCATTTTTTGTTGGTTTTGCAATTGATTGGATATTTTCATAATATTCCACAATTTTCTTCATTCAAGTTAGTTTCCTTTAGAACTTTTAGAAATTTAATTTTACTAAAATATCCCCATTTCCTGTGTTTCACCCTCAACTGATTTAACACCAATTGGATATACTGCAATTCAATCCTGACATTAGCTACCTGGATTAACGTAGATCCACAGGTTAAGGGCAAAGTCCTTCATGAGACTTCCTTCACTTCAAGCTCCAGCCACAACTTTCAGGGTATTATATCCAGGTCACCATACTTCTGACCACCGGCTATAATTTTGTGGATCCCCATATCCCCTCAGATTTGGCAATTCACTAGAATGACTGACAGAACTCCAGAAAGTACTATATGTATGAGTACAATTTATGATAAAGGATACATATCAAGCGAGGTCTGGGAAGGAATGCAGAGCTTCTGTGCTCCCTCCTCCTGGAATCAGGGCATGTTACCCCTCCTGGCATGTTGATAGGTTCACCAACCAGAAAGCTGGAGCTTCCTGGCCCAGAGTTTTTATTGGGGTTTCAATATGCAGGTATGAATGATTAAATCATTGTCCACCTGATTGAACTCACTCTCCAGCCTTCCTCCCCCCCCATGGAGGTCAGACAATTGAAATATCCCAACCCTTTAATCATGCAGTTGCCCTCTGGTGACTAGCTCCATCCTGAGGCTAAATAGGGACCCACCATGAGGAATTCATTTCAGAATGAGACTCCTGTCACTCTGAAAATTTAAAGTGTTTTTGAAGCTCTGTGCCAGAACCCCAGGACAAAGACCAAATTATTTATGATACCACACCATTTATCATGGTGGCTGGGTGTGGTAGAGAGGAGGTAGAGCAGTTTGAGTCTGGAAATGGGCATGCTGCCTAATTTTGAAAATGGATTACGGTGGCATGGTCCCCATGGATTGTGTATTACACTATAGTAATTTTCTAGCAGTAAGGAATCTAAAATAAGAGGTTTATTGTCCAGTATGTTATCTTCTTATCATTTAAAATTTTTTTTCTAGTGGTGCTTGTAGCTAGGCCTAGGGCATAACTGTTGCAAATTTTTTAAGCTTCATATTTTCCTGATGCTTCAACATCCCCACCAAGAGGCTGTAAACACCCTCCCAGGCAACCAGGTGCACAAGTGTGATAAGACTGGCCCCTGCCACAAGCTCCCCTTCCTGCTGTCCCCGACTGTGATCTAGTGACATTCAAATACACCAGTAAAACACCCTCATGCCTTTTGCTTGTGTAACCTGACCCCTATTAAAGGAATTTGCCCAGTGATTGATTCTGTCTCCATCTCTCTCTCTCTGTCTCCCTCTGTCTCTCTCTCTCTCAGCTCCCCACTTGCTTGGTTAAGCCCAGTCCTTGGGAGCTACTCCCATATTTACCAATGCTACAATGGATTAGCACACAGTTGTTTATAACCTTATATTCCTTATGATAAGAAATATTATCCTGTTTTGAACAAAGTGATTCCTCTTTACCTGAAGTTGTTGTTAAGTAATCTGTCTATGGAGCAAAACACTCTGCTCTTTCCTTTGAGAAGGGTGGCATACTGTGCCTGCTGTTTCTAGGACCTGTGAATATAATAAATCCTTTAATTTCATATGCTTATGAGTATAATGTCAAGGGCCATGTTGGAAAGATCTTAGGGGTTTTAAGGTCTTTAAGAGACCCCACAAGGGCAATTTAATCTTCCATTTACAACACAGCTACCCCACTTCAATCGGACAGTTGTGACTTTAGTGGGGTAAATTTTCTGGTATCCTAACACACATAATTTGTAATGAAAGGAATATAGTTTACACATATCAATCAGCTAGTAATGATAATTATTATTATAATTAATATTTACTGAGGGCTTACTGTGACTATGTGCCATTTTTCACTCGCAATATTTCATTTACTTATACTAATGAAATAGATACTAATACTATATTTACATTTTGCAAAAACTGAGGCCTAGAGATGTTAAGTAATTGCTCACATTCACAGAGTAAATGATAGCACTAGAATTTGGACATAGGCCTGTATAACTTTAAAGCATGCTCTTAACTGTGAGATATTGGCCATGTGTCTCTGGCATTTGGGCTAGTTGACAAAGTGAGGAATACAGTTAATAATGCAGTCTGAAGACACTTGGAAGGATAGATGATGAGATTTTTTTCAGAATATTTCAAAGGATGGCACCAATCTACCATTGTCATGAAACAACCTCAACACATAGTTATTTGGTCTCTTATTTTAAAGAAAGAATCCGTATATCCATCATTTGTGTGCTGGAGACTTTCCTTGATGGCACTTTCAATGATGACCTGGGGACATTTAGCAGTCATTATGTTTAACATCCAGAATCCACATATCCTATACTTTTAAAAAGCTGGAGTTGTGACAATCGAGGAAGAGTGCAGCTGGTCAGAACAATGAGTGCGTGCTGCACGCAACTGGTATATATTGAACTGAAGAGCTGTTATAAAATCCCCACTGACTGTGGCATGTCGGGGATGTTTGTGGGGGCTCTCACACTCAGCTTCTTCATCTTGCCTGAGGTCATGTAATTTGC
>NW_007729825.1:85258-86064 GCF_000696425.1 Galeopterus variegatus | reverse complement strand
GGATGTTTGTGGGGGCTCTCACACTCAGCTTCTTCATCTTGCCTGAGGTCATGTAATTTGCACCCATGTAGAACAAGGAATAAAATGGAGGGGAAATGGTTCCATGTGTTTGCTGATTCATACTGATGGGCACTTGATTTATTCAATTTTTGTACTTTTATTCAGTGGGGGAGACCACTGCTAACCATCTGTGTTTTTGAGGTGTAACAGTATCAGCCTGAGTCGCATTTTCTGTATCTGTTATAATCTGCCTGGCTTCTGAGAAATTATTGCCACTTACTTCTTCCTACAAGAAAAATGTCAGTGCCTCCCACCAAATAGGCTTTGATCCTTGACTATGAACATGCAGGTTCATAAAAAAGCTCATGTGAATCAAATTTGTAAGGACAGAGCAGTGGCCTTATTTTACATAAAAATACAAGGGCTACTTTTTTTAATAGATAAAAACAACCCTTTTCAAAGGAAAGAGAAGAGTGTTTTGCTCCATAGACTACTTACCACAACTTAGGGTAGATACAGAAGAATCACTTTGTGCAAAGCAGGAAAATATTTCTTATCATAAGGAGTATAAAGTTATAAACAATTGTGTGCTAAGCCGTTGTAGCATTGGTAAATATAATTGTCCCTCATAAATACCATTTTATTAATTCATTTTAGGCACATCTCAGCTTCCACTGTTTTTAATGTTGTCTCCCTTTCCTGTAAATGAAGCTGAGGACAGTTGAAAGAAACCAAGTGCAGCTGTCTTCACTGTTCTGTGGGACGTGCAGATGCACAGCTTGGATAGAGTCCTTAGAGAGGAGCAT
>NW_007729825.1:82662-83723 GCF_000696425.1 Galeopterus variegatus | reverse complement strand
AGTTTAAAAATAATAATAACCAAAGCATATTTCTTTCACTTACTGTAAGTTTTTCACTTGAAAATAATTAGCATCTTTCTAAGCTGTGTGTTATTCCTTTTTTTTATTATTATCTCTTCTATTAATTTCCCAGTACCTTATGGTATTAATGTTGATTTTCATGCATAATATGAACTTAATGCTCTGAGGTGTCCATTTTTAATAATGTAAGTTAAAGAGAGGAGCTGACAGATGCACACAAATTTGTACAGGACAATCACGATGCCTCTAAGAATGAGAATTCTGATCATGAAAATTAGTACTAACTTAGAAATGAAAAGATCACATTCCTGTGAACTTGCCTCTCACATACTACATACTTCTCATAGAGTGGCAGTTAATCTAGTGTTCCTTCTTTTGATCTAGCACTAGGTAACTACCTCACGCCCATTCCTAGAGCTGGCTGAGTGTAGACCAGATAGCATAATCCAGTCTCAAGCCTGAACTGACCACTAACATGCCTGCATCCCCAACATTCCCTCACGTCCACGCTTAGGTAAACACAAAGTCAGAGAAGAAGTGGGCTTGTTGAAACTGACAGAACAATTTACAAATTAATGAATTAGTGTGTGTTTAAACTTCCAGCTAACAAGGAAATTGTTTATTTACCTAACAGGCTGTAGTTTGATAACAGGCCATTATTGCCCATTAAACAATGAAACTGTGTTTGCATATCCAAACTAGGTTTGTATTTTATGTTCTATTTCACATCAAGGAGGCACTTTCTAAAGCTAACAACTTTCATTAGCATATAAAGTAGAATTTATATAAAATTTATATAAACTCACACTTAACATTTGCAATTTAAGTATAGAAAAACTCATATGTTTATTTATTGTTTTTTAAATATGTAATCTGGTTTACAGCATGATATAATGAAAATGACAGAAAATCTGGAGTGAAAAAATCAGTATTCTTATCCTAGTAATTCTACTCGATAGGTTGTGATTGCGGTCAAATCAATCAACTTCTCTCAACTACACAGACTATGCTGTGAACTAATAACATCTGAATTACCTGCT
>NW_007729825.1:15224-81626 GCF_000696425.1 Galeopterus variegatus | reverse complement strand
GAAGTAGAAAAATTATCAATGTTTAAATTAAATTTACATTTTGTGTTTAACTTGTAACATGCATATGTATTCTTGATGCCATAGTTACTTGAAAACACTCTATGTAGAAAGTTGATCTACTAGTGTATACTTTGGTTATAGACAGAATCATTGATGGGACTATACCGAGGGTTGTGATCCCGTTGCCGGTCCTGGTCCAGTACGGGGGTGACACTGAGGGTTGCGATCTGTTGCTGGACACAGAAAAAGACAAAAAAAAAATATTAACTTATGAATCCTCCTAACAACACGATGGTGAAGTAGGTGCCATTATCATCACCCACAGTTTACATATGAAGAAACTGCGGCACAGGGAAAGCACATTCAGTGCCTGAGGTCACACAGCAGAGGCAACAGAGCAGGCTGTGCACATTAAGAAACTTTGCCAGATGAGAAGTTAATGTCAGTGTGAAGTGTGCTTTGAAACAGTATTTTACATTTAGTTACATTTTGATTTTGGTTTACTGTTTTTATTACAGACTTTTAAAGTTAATAATTTATTATTGATTCGGTAGAGAAGGGGAAAGAGAATAAGAGAGATGTTTTACAAATTGTCCATATATGAATGTTAACACTCAACCTTTTAGGACCAAAACTTCAAACCCCTGGCTACATTTGCTACAATGGCTAATGCCTTGACTATGCTGGCATATCTTCAAACTCAACTACCATGTATAATGCAACCAGAGTTTTTATTGAGTACCTGAACTAGTTATTTCACAGCAACTCTATGAAGTAGCTACTGTCACTCCTATTTTGCAGACAAGAAGACTAACTCTGACAATTTAAAACTTACTTAAAATAATACAAATGATTTTGGAGTGTGAACATGACATGTGAGCTCCAAGTCTAGCTCTCTTCCTCAGTGTTGCTGAGCTTTCAAACCAAGGTTATTAATCACCACCATTCTGTAAACTCAACATGCCAGAAATATTAGTGGGTTGGGAAAAAATTCAGATAAACAATCAAAGGAAAGTTAAAACATTTTGAAGTAGTTTTCTGTAAGAATTTAGTCCTTACATTAAAAGTGAATAAATCAATAAATAAAACCATTAATTTTTACTAACTTGACTGTAGCTATAAGTTTATATGGAACAATCACTATAAATTTAACCTCTTATTATTTAGCAACCATTTCACCTGTTCATCTCAGACCATCTGCTGGGAGAAAGCTGGTATTAGTTTTAGTTGGCATTAGTATTAGTTTGAATCTCATGATGAGGAAATGGATATTAGTATAGCACTGACTACATGAAGGACCAGTGTTGTAACTCAACTCACAGCCGTGAGAATGTGCTACCCAATGAAGTGTGCTTTGCTTCTCCGTAAATTACTCCAGTCTTCACGTCAGTGCATCTGGATTCTTTCATGAATAATATGTCCAATTAGATGACATGAGATACAAATAAAATTCTTTCTTGTCATGCAAGTTATTTTTGTTATTTATGGTTTTTCATTTAAGTAATTTATCAGTGTCTATAAAACTAATGCTCGCACATATTTCTTATGCTACCATTGTTCCACTGATAGCTCATTCGAATACTGGCACACTATGGTTTTTCATTTAAGTAATTTATCAGTGTCTATAAAACTAATGCTAGCACATATTTCTTATGCTACCATTGTTCCACTGATAGCTCATTCGAATACTGGCACACTATGGAATTATGATCATCTATTAAAAACAATATAGTATCTCTGCGTTTTTATTACTTAGTTGAAAATATCTCGTGAGTGTGTGTATGAGTATATGAGTACATATATTTTTTCCTGGTGCATGTTCTATTGCTCAATTAATCACTTTTAATCAAATTGTTTGTGTCTCTAAATGCTGCCTGCTATGACTGCCTGAATACAATATGTTTTAAATAAAGGAAGCACACCTAGATTTTTCCTTTTCAATATTTCTCTATCTTCACAGCTGTTTATTTTATTTCCAGGAGTAAGTATAACTCTTTCCTCTTTTATTTACTTCCTGTCACTACTTCGTTATTGATATAAACATAATTCCCATATTCTCTTTTATTTGCATTATACTACCTAAGAGTAAGACCAAGTAGGTGGCTAACTCTTTAGTCTTCATATTTATGGAATATTATTGACCCAGGCCCTGAGTCAGCAGAGTATAGAGTAGGATTTGCAAAGATGTTAAGCTACTTTTTTCATTCCAATAAATATCTGGTGAATTTTTACCCTTATGATTAATATACACTATTTTTCTAAGTTTCAGAAAAGTTGAAATCAGCTTCTCAGAGCCTGCAGATAATCATATTTATTGTTTTAGAAATCACTTAGATGCTCTACTGTGCATTAGAGCAGAATTAATTCAGCTAGAAACAGAAAGAAACTGAGCAGTGTTGCAGATAATCTTATGATTTTCATAGGCATAGAGTGTTCAACATGACCCTGAAGAGATTTATACTGAGTCTCATTATGGTTCAGGAAGATGTTTGCATTCCTGTAGATGAGACCTTTAGGGATGCAGTAATAACACCCTACAGATAGATGCACTATCCATAACTTTTCAGTTTATGCCTTGGTTAGTTTTCAGTTTATAACCAGAAACTTCTGTGTAGATGTATAGCAATTTGGACTCACTATTTTCCTCTAATAAGATCAGGAGACTACAGTTATCAGTTATTAGTTTGTAAACCAATAAAATTGGGCACCTAGTAAAAGATAGGTCATTAGAAAATATATTTGATTATTCTGATATCAGAGGTGATGTTAAATTGGAAATAATGACTACTATTACTTGTGATTATAGGGTATTTTAAATGCAAAATTACTTTAAATAGAAAGGGAGCTTAAGCTTTTCTGAAAAATATCCAAATGGGTCATTGTTTCATGGTAAAAATGGATAGCTCTTCAATTTTTTTTTTCCTTTTTGTCTTTTTTTACTGACTGGCAACGGGATTGCAACCCTCGGTGTTGCGCCCACACCACGCTCAGCCAGTGAGCGGGAACNAATTTTTTTTTTCCTTTTTGTCTTTTTTTACTGACTGGCAACGGGATTGCAACCCTCGGTGTTGCGCCCGCACCACGCTCAGCCAGTGAGCGGGAACCGGTCTCCACATGGGATCCGAACCCTCGGCAGGAGCGCCGCCGCGCTCTCAAGCGGCGCACTCTCCAGTGCGCCACTGGGCCAGCCGGCTCTTCAATTTTTTAAGAAAACAATTTTATAATGCATTAAATCAAGAGATAAATTCCATTTGAATATTTCTTGCCATCTGTAGGTGAAGATAGCTTACAGGTAGAACTCTTGGGCTTTATATGCAGATAGACCGCTCTTCAATTTTTTAAGAAAACAATTTTATAATGCATTAAATCAAGAGATAAATTCCATTTGAATATTTCATGCCATCTGTAGGTGAAGATAGCTTACAGGTAGAACTCTTGGGCTTTATATGCAGATAGACCAGGTTAGATCATAATATATTTTATTCTAATTAATAACACTGAACAGAAATACAAAGGCAAAAATGATCAAACCTTTCTACATGGGAAGAGCATTTGGAGTGTTGAATTTGAACAGGTTTGCTCCTGTGGAAAGTTTATACTGTCATACCAGTGTACACTTCTTATTACTTATTATATGTATATACTAGGTGTATTGTAAAACTCAAGAGTTTCTAAAAATCCTTTTTTCAAAGCAAAGTCAGTAACTAGATCACCAGGCATTTCTGACTAAATTGTTTTGATTGGTTTAGCAGTGGCCTACATAAATAAGATGCTCAATAAATATTTGTTGATAAGTGCCAGAAAAAACACTGGAAGTTAATTAAATCAAATATACTGCCCATACGAGGTAAAGAGTTCCCTGTATTTACATTGCCCATAGTTTTCACAATGCCAAGATATCAACATGGAAATATAAAAGCTGTAATTTTGCCAAAATTATGTATCTGTATTATAATTATAAAATACTTTAAATTATCTGTATGTTCGATGAATGTTTACTCTGAATTCTATCCGAACATCTTTAAAATCAGATGAGTTATGCTCCATTTAGAACACAGTTATTCATCTTATCCTAATACAAATTGTTTCTCCAGGAATTTACATAAATACAGATTTTATTTAAACTGTAATTATATGTGCAACTTGAGACATGATTATAAATTTTGGCTATTTATTGTTATTAGTCTCTAGGGATTCAAACTCATGATTTAATAATCTTTCCCACTATCGACTTTCTCTAATATTTGACAAGCTCATCCAACCAAAATTACCCATATGATTGGCTTACACATCTGCTTAGATATGAATGGCAGCCCTATTCTAAATAGCGGTCCTCTCCTCCTTGTTCCATTTCAGTTCTTTTTTGCCTGAAATGCCATGGCGGAATTTTTGTTGATATCAGCTATAGAAGCTCCCTGGGAGTTTTACTCTCTTTTCCCACCCTTCACTTACCCCCTCCCATTTCTTGTACAGGCAGCCTTGGTTTTTCTAGATCCCAGCTTTCTATCTCATTGCACTCCCATTAGCAATACCCTCCCTCAGCTATTTCTCTGTTAGCCACCCTGTCTGTCTCCTTAATGGAATGGCAAAATGCTGCCTTTCTTCCTCAGTAGCTGGCAGAACTAGCTGAGATGCCACATCATGACAATGGCATGAACTCTGCCTTTGTGGAAGGCTCGCAAAATACACAGGCATGAAGTAGTACATGACAATCTCCCAATATTCACGGGGGTGATATTAAAGAGGAGTCAAGGGAACCTGGTTCAGATCCCGGCTCTGACTTTTTTCCTAGTGCTATGGTCCAGACAAATTACTTCACTTTTCTGAGCTTCAATTTCTCAGCTATAAAACAGCGCTAACATTTTCTATCTTTAAAAATTGTTGTTCGGTTTAAAAGAGATATCTAGTGCCTAACACATAGTTAAACGAAGGGAAATAGACTTCTGAATAAAATTATATTATTCATCCAGACAAAACTATACCCAAATGAATACAATTAATTATTGTGTTTGAAACGGAAAGAATAATGAGTTGTAGCATGGTCCATTCAAAGGTCCTTGTGAAAACAGCTCTAATTGAAGTCATTGGATAGCTCCTTATTTGTCATGTCAAGACTTCCCCAAATAAGAGTATTATTTTCATCTGAAGAGAGATTGTACATTTAACCCACACAACCAGAGTACCAGTGCCTGCTTGTAAATTATTTAGCAATAATTTATCCTCCTTTTTGCACAGGAGGAAAATACTCAAACCAATTTTTATTTGTACGACCTGATTGCTTCCCCTAACCACCTTCCAACTTGTGGTAGGTACGGTGGATTGATTCACCAGCCTCATTCCCACTCCCTGCAGCATAATTTTATGCAGGCCAAGGGAAAAAGCAAGACTCTTTCACAGCTAGGCTTCTAGACATAATGGGGCTTTCACTAAACAGAGGACCTGGGTAAACCCTGAAAAGGAGATATCCCTACCACGAGGCAGTGGTCACTCTTCAGCTACTTGTGCTATTTCTGCTGTCAAGTGTTGTTGGGGAGGTTTTTGGTAACAGCCATAGGAAAGGTCCAAGTGCCTACCCTCTAAATTCATGGGTGTCTTGACTTGGGCATCCATTCTGCTGCCTCAGAGCACACAGGATGATATGTTGCCTTGGTGGCAATTGCGCTAGTCCCTCCAGGACCCGCCTGTGTCCAGATCATCCCAGAGACATCAGTTCTTCTGCAGACTCTTTACCTTATCTAGAATCTAATCCCCCAGGCTTTCCAACTATTTTGTAACTCTACTCTGACTAATATTCCATTGAAAATTAAAATCATTCTATGATAGTAGTCTTTTCTCCCTTAAAGGCATTGTAAATATGCCTTAGAAATACATTAGAAATTGTACAGTCAAGTTTTTTTATACAGATTTAATCAGCTATATTTTGATTGACAAATTATTTTCAGCATAATGCTTCCCATTTTCATGTTTCTCTTTCAATAATAAATTTTGAGAAATTTTTAATGGATGGTACATAATTTTTAGGAAACTATTTTTTATCAAAAAATCTTATTTAAGTTTTACAACTAGAGTAGTCATTTATTTTTTCAGTTATAATCAGTATATATATGCATATGTACTCATACAAATTGCATATATACATATATATATATCCTATATATTCCTTTTGGTTATATCTTTTCAATCATAATTTAAAATAAAAATTTAAAGCAGTGAAAACAAAAGTAAATATTATAAAATATCGAGATTGAAAGGGGTAGCCAGGAGGTGGTCTATTGTAAGAGCCAGAAAAATTGAGGTTGAATTTCAGCTCCTCTTTGTACTGGCTGTTTTAATTAAGTTAAAATAAGTTAAATATCTTCTCTGAGCCTAATACCTATGAATTGTAAGAATGAATGAGACAGCACATATGAAGTGCATTATATAGAACGGGCACTCTACAAGTGATTGAGTAGTAGAAGGGTACACTGTCTCAGTTTCTACTGGGGCTCGATATGCTGATAACAAGGACGACAGAGGCATAAGCATCTCTACATCCTAAGATGAGGGACACAGCCTTCTTCAGGGAATACCAAGAGGCACTGTGAAACTACTTCTCCCAGCCTTAGGCCGTCAACGTTTTCTTCCAGGCTGCAGGAGGCAAAGATTCACACGAAGATTAGAGATACTGGAGAAAGTGGCAGAGACCACCAGCTGTAAAGTAAAATCTGTTCTTTCTTTCCATAGAGAAAAGTGTAGCTGGACACATGGGTGGAATGCATTTCTCAGGACCTCCTGCAGGTAGGTGTGGCCAATGGGAGGTAAGCCGAAGAGATCTGTGCTACTTCCAGGCTAGAGTTTTCAAGAGATCGGATGTGTCCCTCTATGTCCTCTTTTCCTCTGTCTCGATGCAGATGATGATGAAGCCCTAGGGGCTTGTGTAGCTGAAGATAGAGTCCCTAAAGAACAGCAGCTTCTTATTTAAGCCCTGACCAAGAACTGTGATGGGCGAGATGGATACATCTCTTTTTTCAGTTACTGAAGTTTGATGTTCTATTTGTTATCATTTTGCAGTCTGCCCCACCTAATAGAGAGATCCTAAATTCTCCCGCAAAGAGTTGTTGGAGTGTTGTGGCTTTTCCCCTTTCCAGCCCCTCCTGGAGGAGGTCAGGAGAAGGCACACCATCTCAAGCCAAAAAAGGGGGTGCTCGAAGTGAATCATCTGGAAAGCTTGCTGTATGTTCCCTGGAATTTGGGGACATAGAGTGACTGGTGACTCTAAAACCTATGGCAGACTATGTGATGGCAGAACACGAGAGAGAGAGAGAAAGAGAGAGATGAGGTCAGTGTCAAGTTCTCCAGAAATGGATGTATGCCCCACCAAAGGGAGTCAGCCTGCAGCTGTCTTGGTAGGAGATCACACCAAAAAGGGAAGAAGGGATGAGGAGACCCAGCTCCAGGTAGAGTGCTGGGAGCCCAGGGGCTCCTGTGACAGCTGCCAGGAGAGGCTGGGGCAGTACCAGGAGGATCTCAGAGGCCTCCAACAAAGGCCTGGAGGGGAGCAGCTGTTCACCTGCCACCCACAGGGCCCTGAAGCCATGTGTCAGCTACCTCAGTCAGATGGTGTTTGGAATTTCCTTTCCCTGACACCTCTCCTCTCTGAATCCACTGCCTCGGAAGGGACAACAACAGTGTTGAGTAGGAAGAAGTTCAGGAAAGAGACGACGCTGCAGGCACTCTTCTGCAGGCTGCACTGCTGAGGCACATCGCTTCCTCCGCTTCTGGCTGTGTCTTCTCTTCTTTGGTCTATTTGAGATCTCTCTCTTCCTCTCTCTTATATGGACACATGCATGGTATGTACAACTGGTTTACTAGTTGTGCAGCAAAGGGTTAATTCAGCAGATACAGGGTGCTCAAATCCTGTTCATTATAAAGAAATGATTGGTCCTTGACTAGCTCCTGGGAGATAAAAGCCCTTGGAATATCTTACCTGATAAAAATGTCTTTGTATACCTCACACCTGGGGTCATGCCTGATTATTTATGCTAATAAAGTGATTTATGATGAACACCTAATTTTGTTCACCTGGGCCCTGAGCACACTGTATCAGTTTGACCTCTGGAGAGGCTAGAGACTGAGTAGCCCACAGCAGTCATTTGGGTGTTCCATGCCTATGTAACTAACCTTCAGTAAAAACTCTGGACCGCTTGGCTCAGGTGAGCTTCCCTGGTTGGTGATAATTAGTACATGTTGTTACACATTCCTGGGAGAATTAAATGCTGTCCGTGTAACCACTGGGAGACGACAGCAGGAAGCTCATGCCTGATTTCTCCTAGACTCCTTACTATGAAACTTTTTCTGTCGCTGATTTTTATCTGTATCCTTTCTGTGTAATAAACTATAACCGTGAGCTTTTCTGAGTTCCGTGAGTCCTTCTGGTGAATATTGAACCTGATGGTAGTCTTGGGAACCCCTGGCAAAGTACAAGTTGTTTACAGTAGTTTTTTAATATAGATATAAGTCAACTTAAAATAAACCATTGTGATAATAACTAATATTTATTGTATACATTTTAAGCAAACCCTTTGCCAAACACTTTATAGGGAACACCTTATTTATTTTTCAATAATAATAACTAATATTTATTGTATACATTTTAAGCAAACCCTTTGCCAAACACTTTATAGGGAACACCTTATTTATTTTTCACATCAACCCTCTAAGAAAGGAAGGAAGTCAGAGGAGTTAATTAACTTGGGCAGACTCACACAGCATATGGTACAGTTGGGAAGCAAATCCAGGATGACTCCAAAGCCCATGGTCATGGTCACTGTGCTTCACACTCACATGGACTAGATGACATACTATTCTAAGTTTAACAAAATACGCATTCATCCAGATGTCCTAAGAATGCTTTTCATTATAAAATAACAGCCTCAGTGTAAGTTCAGGGATTTAGAAGGTAGTATGTCAGTCATTCAAGTTTATGTAATAGGAGATGAATGAAAGTGCCTTTTTGATAAGTTCCAAATGACAACTGCTTACCTTCTCCTCTTTTCTCTCTGTCTGCAAGACTCTTTGAGATCCTCAAGGAGGGTTCTATGAGTATTATGCTTTCTTGTTTCTATAGTCATATCTGGGTTGTTTTTCTTGTATGTATTTTTCTGCCTTATAACTTTTTTTCATGGGCTTGCACGAATTTACTGTAAACTAATTTTAATGGATGTGTATGGTTTATAGAAATCTGAAGCTATTCATGGATTACATATTGGTGCAAAAAATCATGAAGTTTGGCATCTAATTTCTTGTAACTATTTCATTGTCTCAGTTTTGTTGCAGATTCCATGGCTAGAGTTTAAGTAACTCCATTTTTTCCACTACATAATTCAGTAACTTTAATAAACTCATCTACTGGCTGAGTACCATGTTAAAAATCCCATGCACAATTTCTTCAGAGCAGCACTTTATTACCAGTTTTACTGTAATGCAATATTAATATAAAGTGATGACACTTGGACTGCAGAGGCACCATTATGCATTTCCAATAATATTTATACAAATAATTAAACTTTCATTTTATTGGATAGGGTATGTCTATGCAAGGGGAACTTTTGCACAAATTAAATTTTAAAAAAATCACAAGACTGTATTGGTCACAGCAGTCTCTCTTTGGATTTTCTCTGAATGGACTGCAGAAAAATTTAGTTTCAAATATTGCATTTATCATCTGTACTCCATATCAAGAAATTAATCAAACTGACGGTGAAGAGAATTTTTGAATGTTCATTATTTCAGTTATTAATTTTTAAAAGCAGTAAATGTTGCAAGTCAATAGCATCCATAAAAACTGATTTATTGTGCAATTTCCTTCTACTCCTGGAAGTCAAGAGGAGATTTTGTAAATCCAATGCTTTCTATTTCTAAGCCACCCTCTTCATATCCATTTTTTTTAACATAAGTTATTTAGATGAAAGAAATGTTTGAATTCCATGGATTTGAATTTGTGGGAACTGACCACATCAAGGAAATGTGAAATTTAGAATGAAAAAGAGCTATACATTGAGGCAATTACATTATGAAAGTCACAAAATGTAATTTATATTAAAACGTGCAAAAGATTCTTGATCAATCACATTACTTCTGTGATGTAGAAGTAATCTCACATTACACTCTGACAGAGAGTTCTGGAACAGCCAGGATCCACTGAGGCCATTTATAACACTCTTGTCTTGGTTGGACACATGCAGTTTCCTTTATACACACACCCCACATGTCATCCTGAAGCTATTTACTACTAAATATATTTGCACTTCATTTAGAGATTTGAATTTGGAGTTGGTCAGTCTGTGTTCAAATCCTGATTTATACTATTATCTTGAACAATACTTACTCCTCTGAGTTTCAGTTATTTTCTCTGTTCTATGTAGATTATAAAGTTCATTCAATAGATTTTTTTTTAAATAAGCAAGAATGAATAAGATTATATTTGTGAAAGCATTTGTCACAGTGCTGTTCACTAAATGTGATTATTCTTCCATCCAGAAATGTCTAGGTCTCTGATAACATAATTTGACTAAGAGAATAAGTATTTCTTAATATTCCATTTTTACTAAGTGGGATTACTTCCTTTTTAACCAACAATGATTAGTACAATTAGTATCTCTGAAATCTGAAGAAAAACTCATGGCTTTTTAAGTAATAGGTTGTCCAGGGTTCAATCCCTGTAGTGGTCAGATGACCAAAAAGAAAATTAAATAGTACTTTGAGGCACAAAGTGATGATATCAAACCTCAATATCAATCAAATCTAGGATTTGTACTGCTCTTCCAGTATATTGCCTGCCCCTTACTGCAAAGAATTCTGTTCTTTGCCCCTGGAATGCCCTGTCCCCCATGTCTGCAAATCAAAATGATAGCAATTACACCCAATGCCACTTATTTTCAAAACTAAAATGAGGAGAGTGTATGCATGTAGGTATTGAGGAATGGGGACTGAGCAACACCCAGGTTAGCTCCTGCCATGTTGCCACTGGACAGGGCTTTGATGTCCAGCTGGCCCCACTCTGCTAAGAAAGACAAAAGAAGCAACAGGTTTTATATGAGGGTGAAACTCCATGTCCATATGGACACCTCCTGCTGCTTACAAATTTTATCCCAACCATGTAGGAAATATCAGATTATTAACTGGGCAAGGAAAAATCACAATATATCTTAAGTACTTTCTTCTAATTTTTAATTTATTTTAGATAGCCAAAATAATAATTATGTCCACTTCCAAAGATGAGCAAGTGGAGAAAAATAGCTAAGCATATAAAAGACTCAGCAGTCTGAAAGAGGGGAACCATTTTGAACATTCAGAACATATGGTCTCCAGTGAATCACAATTATTACAGGAAATTGGAGATGATTTTTTTAGAGCTAGTGGAGATTCTAAATGAGACTAAAGAAAATTTTGTGCTGACAATAGAAAATCTTGATACAGTGATACAGTTTGGGAGATTTGAAACAATAATAGCTGAACTAAAAAAAATTCAGTTCCCCCAAATAATATTTTCCCATATCAGTAAAACAAAATTAGTACATTAGAAGACTAAATCTCAGATGAAGAAAAAAAGTGATGGAACATAATGAGAGAAACATGTCATGCAGGATATCTATATGACTCAATATATGTGTAATTTGAGTTTTAGGAGGAGACAATAGAAATTGCTAAAGAAAAGTAGTAATAAAAGAAGTAATATAATAACATTTTCTGAGATGCAAAAAGACCTGTGTATTAGTTTTCTTATTGCTGCTCAAAAAAAGTACCACAAACAGTGGCTTAAAACAACACAAATTTATCTTACAGTTCAGTAGGTAAGAAGTCCAACACAAGTCTCGCTGGGCTAAATCAAGTCGTAGGCAGGGCTGTGTTTCTTTGTAGAATTTAGAGGACAACGTGTGTCCTTGCCTTTTCCAATGTGTAGAGGCCATTCACATTCCTTGGTTCATGGCCCCTTCCTCCATCTTTATAGCCAGTTTTGCATTTCTCTGATCCTGATTCTTTTGACACATCTCTTCTCCAATGTTAAGACCCATTGTGATTGGATTGAACCAACTAGGACAATCCTTTCTCCCACCTCAAGTTCCTTAACAATCACATCTGCAAAGTCCCTTTTGTCATAAGATGTAATATAGTCAAAGGTTCCAGGAATTAGAATGTGAACATCTTTGCTACTATTTTGCCTATCATATCTGAATCTCCATGTGCGAAGATTTCAGGGAGGGCAGGATGGCTTTAATGAAAAGGCACTTGTTGCTATGTATATGCTAAATTTCAGGGATAATGAGAAAATTTGACAAGCATCTGGATTTTAAAAGCTGGTTATCATAAAAGAAAAGAATAACATTAGCATAAAACCTGTGAAACACTATAATCCAGAAAACTATCTTAGATTGGTTATGGTGAATAATACAAGATGCTGTTACAAAATCCCACATCTCAGTGGCTTACCACAGTGAAAGTACTTCTTGCTCATGTACAACTCAATAGGTGTTTCTGAGCAAGTAGTTTTCCTTGTGCTCTTGCAGAGACTCAGGCTGCCCTTTGGGGTTAAGTAAATGAATATTATAAAATAATATTAAAATAATAAAATTACAGGGTATCTATAAATAAAACATAATGAAAAATATACACATATCCATATTAATATACATGCTATTTTTCCTCTTCAGACGTGTCTATTCTGACGTTTAACCAAGGCACTGAGCTTTTGGAGACAATTGCTATTTTTTCTATTTCTGGAAACTGTATCTGGCTATTTTACAAATCCACCTTTTATTTTCTTAATAGTGTCCTGTTCTTCATTGTAGCTCCGATTAACTTATTTTTCTAATTCTAATCATAATTATTTTCTAGTCTCTTTTAGACTTTTCTGTAATCTGAAGTTTGTCATGTGATAATTATCCTGCTTGTGGCATCTGCTGCTTCTACCTTATAATTTGTGTTTTTGTGATTTATGGCTTTTCTCTTGTGAACTCACAATCTCTAGACCCTCATTTTCATGTTGCTAATCTGCTTTGCTCTTGGCAGTTGGTGGTCCCTGAGGTATGAAAGGATGCCTTCTGACAATTGTTGAGCTTGTGCCTATTCCACCTTATAATTTGTGTTTTTGTGATTTATGGCTTTTCTCTTGTGAACTCACAATCTCTAGACCCTCATTTTCATGTTGCTAATCTGCTTTGCTCGTGGCAGTTGGTGGTCCCTGAGGTATGAAAGGATGCCTTCTGACAATTGTTGAGCTTGTGCCTGCTGCATGAGCTTACAGTGGCCCAGGACTAGTTTAAAATATTGATTTCTTTAGTAGTAGCTATCACAAAGGTATCATAAATTTGGATCTCACTCCCAAGGCTCTAGATACAGGACATCCTCCTTACCTTATCCTTACTTCTTGTATCCTCCAGGCTTACACAGCAGGGTCAGTCTTGGCTCCATGCCTGTCTTCCCATTGGCCTAAGGCCCGATCTCCTAAATTCATGGGGCATTAGGACTCAGCCTGCAGCCATGAGTCCTCTATCTGTGATTCAAAGCCCTGTGAGTGGCCAGGTAATCTGTTCTCAGGCTTACCACACTGACTAGAGCTCTTCCTTCTTTCTTCCTTTTTTTAAAAAGTGGAAATTTTTTTCTATGCTTTATTCACATCTCTCCATTTTTGTAATACAGGGTAGGGTAGAAAAATCATCTATATCAATTTAGCCTGCCATGTTCAGGGATGTTTCTTAAACTCTTTTTAGTAGAATGATGTGGTTTGACAATGAGAACAAACACACAAAAAGAGCAGTCTCACTTACAGATATACAGTCCTTCATTCATTAATAATGATTATTGAATGTCTATAAGGCACAGTAAATTGTGCTAGAGATAGAGTAGGGGGTGCTAGCCCTCATGGAGATTACATTCTAAGGAAATAAAAGAACATTAAATAAAATGTAGCAAATTGAAGCCAGGAGAATGGTAAACAATATATTAGATTTATTCCTTAAATTTAGGAATATTTTGTTTAAATGTTTAAATTCCTTAAAACACTTAGATTTATTCCTTAAATTCAAATACATTAGGAAATATACTGATGAAATTAAAATAATCACTTTATTAATTGATACTATGAAATAATGAAATAATGAAATAATCGCTTCAACTGATGAAACTTTCCATATCCATTTCTGATCAAAACTCAGTTATTTAACATGAAAAAGTTTCAATAAGAAATTAACAATCCATATTATTTTGAAAACTAAAATACAAGAAGTATTACCATTAAAATTAAAAACATAACAAGGACATTTATCTATTATTCAACATTATTCAAGAAGTTTTGATCATGGAATTAGAAAAAATAATGTATCTGGTAACAAATGAGTCCTGTGGGATTCCCCTTCACTGTCAGCCAACATGTGAGAGGCTGACTTGGTTGGGGGAAACCCTGACCCATATGGATCCAAGTGCTCCTCACCAAAGGATCTCCAATCACACCTACCAGACAGAACCTAAAGGAAGGTTTTGTTATTTTGGAAGATGTCAACCAAGAGACAGAGGATAAAGTCCCAACTGCCTCCCTAATCAACTGAGGGCTGAGGTTTACACAGATAAATGTATCAGGATGACAAGAGGTAGAGTCTTCAAGTGTGACAGACAGCTGCTTTCAATACAGTCTTAGTTAATCATTAGCAGCTAGCTATAAAGGGAAAACAAAGTTAGTTCTGTAATGCATACCTGAGGGTGTGGAGGGGGGTTCTATGCTTACATATCAGCTTTAGAAATTAATATAAAATTATTATTTGTAAATGATATAATCGCCTAATTGAAAATCCGAAAGATTTCATTGAAATTAAAAAAAAACATAAACAATCTTAGTAAACTGAATGTAAAAATATAAATCTTGTTAAGATTTAAAAAATAGACAGAATTATCCCAATTGCAATAACATTTTTCAATTTAATTAATTTTTTATTTTAAGATTTACTTGTATATATTTGTGGGGTACAGTGTGTTGTTTCAATACATACATATATTACACAATGATTCACTCAGGGTAGATAGCGTATCGTTTTGTACCTTTTAGTCCACCACTTCTCCTCCAAGTTTTTATAAGCATAAAAATAGATAACTCTACTGAGGAAGAATAAAAAGATGGCTTGATTTAGTGAGGTGACATTCATCTTTCTTGACAAGAAGTCTCAATATTTAAAGATATCAGTTCTCTGAACTAACTTATAAATTGTGTGGGAAATCATTCTCTTGATGAATTTTGAAGGAAACTTGACAAAAAATTTATTAATTTATAAAAGTAAATGGATAAGAACAACCAATATAATTTTGAAAAACCAGAGTAATGCTAGGCATGGTGGGGGTATATCCCTTTCTTAGATATAAAATGTATATACACTTATAGTCATTAAAATATTATGTATTTGAAACACAGATAAATAGAACAGAACAGTAAATTCAGAAATGAATGCAAATTAAGTAGAAACATATGATACTGAGAACATTTCAAATCAGCGGGGGAAGATAAGATTATTTAATAAATAGTATTTGACAACTAACTAAATAAGTTAGCATGCTGTTTCTTCACTAGACTATTTCCTAAAATAGTCGAACACTTAAATATTAAAAAAAGACTACAAAATTTTAGGGGCAATATATGTAAGTTTTACATGCACTTGAGCAGTGAGATTAAAACTCAACAATTTCTCGATTTATCAATTTATAAAAATTTATCAATGTTCTCTCTCTGTCTCTCTCACATATCCACATAGAAAGGAAAAAATGGAGAGATTAAACCAGATGAAATAAAATGTTTTCTAGGCTACAATACCTAAAAAAATTTTAATGACAAAGTGGAACAAATATTTGCTACATAGAAAGGAAAAAATGGAGAGATTAAACCAGATGAAATTAAATGTTTTCTAGGCTACAATACCTAAAAAAATTTTAATGACAAAGTGGAACAAATATTTGCCATTTTCATAAAACATTATTATATGTATACCATATGTTTATATAAATCCATTATAAAACTTATGAAGCAAATTGGACAAAATATAAAAAGTTGTGTATTAGTCAGGATAGGCTAGGTTAAACTGTGGTAACAAGTACCACACAATCTGCTTGGTTTACAGTGACAGAGGCTTATTTCCCACTTATGCTTCATGTCTATTGTGCGGTAGCTAACAGTCCTTCTCTACATAATATTCTTTGAGAGACCAGGATAATTGAGTGCCCTCTTTCTAGAATCTTGCTGATGTTGTAGCAGAAGGAAAAGAAAGATTCTTTTTTTTTTTTTCGTGTCTGGCAACGGATCGCAACCCTCAGTGTCGGGCCTGTACTGGACCGGGACCGGCAACGGGATCACAACCCTTGGCGCTGCGCCCGCACCTCGCTGGCAACGGATCGCAACCCTCAGTGTCGGGCCTGTACTGGACCGGGACCGGCAACGGGATCACAACCCTCGGTGCTGCGCCCGCACCTCGCTCAGCCAGTGAGCGGGAACAGAGGAAAAGAAAGATTCTGAACCATGATCTCACTACTAAAGTGTGTGTTTGGAAGTGACATATATTACCTTCACTCATACTCCATTAATCAAAATGTCATATGGCCATCCCCGAATTTCAGAGGGTGGGAATTTATAATTTGCCTATAGGGAGGGGTACCACATTGTGGGATATGAAATATGAGTGGTCAGTAATATAATCTGCCATCACCACCCAAGGGAGACAATCTAGTAATCATCCAAGTGCAGCACTGGGATCTCTGAGAGATTCCAGATTGGTCCTATATCAGGTTTGAATAAGGTTACTTTTGAACTGAAAACATGTAAAAGGCAATTTATTTGCCCTGCCCTCCACATACACACAGATGGAGCAGGGATGGGATTATCCCAGAAATACACTTTCTATTGAGAAGTAGGAAGGAAGGGAGAGACACAGCAGCCTCCGGTCTGCAGCAGAGCTGAAATCCCACAGGACAGACACTGCAGTTTCTCCTACTTTGTGGATGAGGAGTGTTCCTTGTATAAGTCTTCCTTCTCCTTCCTTGGACTAGCTCCCTGGCCGATTGCTCTCTGTCACCCTTGACTCGTCTCTAGGAGGTTCTTCCTTTTCTCTTTTTCTGCCTCATCTATTTCTAAAAAGGGCAACAGAGATTACAGAAAGCACATTTCCCTTAAGCTCTCCCAACCTGCTGCATGTCCTAGTGGTATTTTAAGTCTTAAAATAGTCAAAGTCCCTTAGAGGCCAGATTGGTGGAGATATTGACAGTTCAGTACAAAAATGTAGTCAGCTTCTTATTTGTTTTCAATTAGCTCCATGTCCTAGGACTCACATCCACAGTGTTTTATGGCCTTGACTCTACATTTAATTTTGGATACCTTTTTTATCAGGATTGGAAGAGCACACCTCCAGTTTCTTTTACCTGAATTTACTGGGTGCTAACAATCAATTCTGTTTCAACTATCTTAGTTTGAGCCTTACCATGAGACTGAAATTTAATCATCCTTTGTCACTCAAAGGTTTTTTCAGTTTTATTTTTCCCTAGTTGGAAATGAGAACTACTTGCCTTTTCCAGCACTATAATCTCAGTATTTGTAGACTCTTTTTTCTCTGTGGAAAGCTGGTGAATAATTTTAAATATTTATCTCCTTTATTTTTATTTGACTGGTAAGGGGATTGCAACTCTCGGCATGGTGTTGTCTGCACCATGCTCAGCCAGTGAGCTCACCAGCCATCCCTATATAGGATCTGAACCCACGGCTTTGGCACTACCAGCTCTGCACTCTCCCTAGTGAGCCACTGGGCCGGCCCAATATTTATCTCCTTTTTAAAGTATCTTGCCAAATGAACCAAATAGTAACCAAGTCATGCTACTAACATTCTGTTTTCCAAGTTCCTCACCAGTAACACTCTCTTCTGGATCATGATCTGCCTTCCTAGTTGTGATCTAATGTTTCACCATTATGTGACATGGATTATCACCCACCCAGCTCTGATAATAATTTAACCTCTTATCACTACTTGATCCTGAAGTGAATGCCATATATTCCATATATTTTGTTCATTATTGTAGTTTACTTTTGGTTCCAGCTTTTGAATTATGCCCAGTAGCCCAGATTATGCTAAGAAAACAAGTGAGATCAAATTATCTCTGGCTTACAACAATAAAAATACAGTTCTTACTCATATTATATGGTCATTGTGGAACAGCTGTGGCTCTTCTCTGGAGCACCTCCACTCCAGGAGGAATCACTCTCATGGCAGAAGAAAAGGGAAAATGTAAATAAAAATCTACTTTTTAAAACTGCATTCCCCTTCCATTCCAATTTCTTTGGTAGAATGATTTGCCTGGACACATCTGAGTTTAACAGGTGGAATGTTGTATTAGTCATGATTCCTCTCAGAAACAGAACTAGTAGAATATATAAAAATACATAAGGGGAGATTTATTATGAGAATTGACTGACATGATTATGGAGGCCGTGAAGTCCCACGATATGCTGTCTGCAAGCTGGAGAACCAGAAAAGCCAGTGGTGTAATTTAGCCCATGTCCAAGGGCCTGAGAACTAGAGATGGAGTGAAGGGACACTAGTGTTAAGTCTAAGAGTCTTGAGGCTTGAGATCCAGGAGCTATGGTGTCCAGGGGCAGGAGAAGATGGATGTCCCAGCTCAAGAAAAGAGAGCTAATTTCCACCCATCCTCTGCCTTTTTCTTCTATCCAGACTCTCAAACCAAAGGCTGATGCATTGGTGAGAGCAGAACTTCTTTACTCAGTCTAGAGATTCCAAATGCTAATCTTTTCCTAGAAACACCCTTACAGGCACACCTAGAAATACTGTTTTACCAGCTACCTGATATCCCTTAACCCAATCAAGTTGACACATAAAATTAACCGTCAGAGATATATACTTCTCAAATAGGGAGAAGCACCTTGGGGACAGGGACTATATAAGGGGTAACTATAATCCAGTTTATCAATACAGGCAAATCACATATAAATGCAAATGACCAAAAATATGTAGTGGGGCAGAAAGATGTGATTCCTTTCTTCCCCATCATAAGGGTCATGGCCAACATTTCTATAACAAAAGGCAGACTGACAAGAGAAAAACATATCTATTTAATTAAAGTTTTTGGTGACATGAGAACTTTCAGAACAAAACCCCAAAATCCAAAGGAAGAATGTCCATTTTTATGGTTAGATTCAAGGAAGAGGGGACAACTGTTTAGACGTATGACTGGACAAAAAGGGAACAATGTGTAACAGTAATGGACTCAGTGGGGAAACACAGCAAGGCCAGTCTGTTAAGATTCTTCTTGGTCTCTCTGTGTGGCATTCCTTCCTCCCTTGTACAAGGCAGGACTTCTTCTGGAATGAGGTGTTTTTGACCTGCTCTAAGGCACGGTAGGTCAGAGAATTTCTTTTTGGCCAGCTTTTACACAGAAAAGAGGTGGAAGGTTAGAGTACTATTTCTAGGTTTTATGGCTGGCTTTGAGGAAAAGGGGTTCTGGTTTCCATGACCCACCTAAAAAGAAGGATTCTAATTTCTATGACTCACTTTGCCAGAGGACAAGGGGTGAGAGATACAAGAATACTTCAAAGAGTTAGTGGAAAAATGAAACTTGAAGATAAAACAAATTTTTCCGTGAACTTTTTGAAGTACCCTCATATTAGGGCAGGAGAAGGTCGGAGAGACCTTGATTCTGTGGCTGCTTCCCTTGCATAGTCCTTTAGTTCAAAGTACTCAGCATGTCAAAATGCCATACTTTAGGGTATCGTTTTCCAAGCCCTGATATTGTGGAAAATATGAAGCTCACTAGAAATAAAACACAGTTTAAAGCAAAATTAAATGCCACTTTTTAACCACAAGTTGGAAAATAATTTTGAAAAATGGTAATATCCAGTGTTCAAAAGGTTGTGGAAAGATAGACACTATAATACCTTGCTGGGAAGATATATAATATATAAATTTATATAACTTTCAGGGATGTGCTTAGGTAATACTTAAAGATAACCTTTAAAGTGGGCATACCCTTTCTTTGTTCCCCAAATTCCCCATTTTAGTGATTATCTAAGATAATTATGAGAAAATTTACAAATGTATATGTTTGTATGTAGAAAATATATGATAATAGTATAGTACAGAACCATTATTCATATTAATAAAAAATTGGAAATATTTACAATGTCCAACAATAAAATAATTGTCAAAGTACAATTTAGCTCTAGAATGAACTATAATGCAGCTGTTAAAATAATATTATTATATTAATTCCTAGTAGGAATAGATGTTTTTGCTATATTATTAAATAAAACACCACATTATTCAACAGTGTTCATTATGGAAATAGAAAGTTATAAAGCCCCAAATACTTTGATTCAGTCTTGATTAAAATTATAGTTGAAACCATATGCCATAATTTTCAAATGGTGCTCAATGGGAAACTTTGGCTTTAATAATCTGTTTATATTGAGTTTCTGAGAATGCAAAGCAGAGACTTGGCTATTACCCTTTGTTTTCAAAGACAAAAAAGAAGGGTAAAGAATATTTGCATCCATTACCATAAATGTTAAGTTAAATCTATACTTTTCTTGTATCTTGTCATCGTAGACTTGAGTTTCTTTCTGTTTACTAAAAAATACAAAGAGCTTTCCTGTAAAATTCATCGTACTGCTTTAAGTTTTTCTTTCCTCAAGAAATGTTGACTTATAACCTTGAAACTACATTTGTTTGTTTCATGAAATCACAATTGTAAGAATATTTGTTGTAGAAGACTCTTTTTCACTTGAAGTTGCAAACCATGTTTGTCCTAAGTGGTTGAATTTGTTCACCAACTTTATAATAATTAAGCATATTTATTTTTGCATATTTATTAACCTTATTTATTTTTGCTATATTTAACCAACCAGGGCATAAAAACTGTCATGTATTTTATTAAGTTAGAAATGTATTTTAAAGCCTTCCTTCTTAAAAAAAAATGGGGGGAGGGAGTGAGAAAGTAATTTTAAAATACAACACAAATCTACTCTACCACAGCATATATGATTCAATTTATGTATTTATATGCATGAACGCATAAATAATCTATTCAATAATCTATCTTCACCTAACAATAGATGATGAATATATTTCCATGTCAATAACATCTATCCTTCAGTTCTAATGGTAGGATGTTATAAATTACCTGTGTTAACTAAATTTTCATATTTCAAGCATATACACCAAAAGGTTAACAGTGGTTATATTTGAGAGTCAGAGTTTTTGTTTTCTTTTTCTTTCTTTCTTTTTTTTTTTTTGCCTATTTATGTTCCCTAAAGTTCCTGCCATAAATATGTATTTCTTTTGTTATGAGTAATTTTAGAAGGAAAAAAACCACCTTTTACTTATGCTTTCACGTCCAGATCCAATGCCATTTCTTCCATTCATTAGAACTAGACAAAGGAGACTTTACTCTTCTTCAAATTCTTGTTTCTTTTATTTTATGTCATAGTTATATCAAGCCTCCTTTTTGTTCAAGAAATTCTTTTCTTCTAGTTCATCCGTTCCTTGGGGGCAAGCACTATATTTTATTTTTCCTCATGACATGTACAACCTTAGCACAGTACTAACTACCTCACAGTATTTTTGAATAAATTTTCCACAGCAATGGATAAGTACAATCACATCCCTGCCCAGGTCACCCCCAATTTGCATCATGTGTTTGGTCATCACCCATGTCTCACTGTGACTCCCTGTGGCTTAGTTATCATTCAAAAGTAAGCCACACCTAACGCAGCATAAATATTTTACTTGGAAACTGAAACTTTGCCTTTTAAAAAGGTGATTTCTGAAATTTTCTTGTAGTCATCTGAAAATGGTCTTTAAATTGGGAAAGGATTTGTTTTTCCATTCTCAGCTGATTAAATTTTTCTTTTGCCAATTGCTGTCTTTAAACTCTGTGTGGCATCAGGAGAACTGGGGCTGCACAGCTTGCTCTGGACATCTGTGTTAGACTCTCTCACCTCTTAGTTTTGATCTTAAAACCTATCTGCCTATCATATATATGTATAAATACATGTATATATTTAACAAACGCAAATCCTGGCAAGTCTTCATGTTGTTATGAGAAGTGGATTTTGTGTTACTTTGCAGCTTAGAGATACTGAGTGCTGCTAAGAATATAAATACCTTGCTCTCATATGCATTGTGTTTTCTTCATCGTTTTGCTTAGGGTGATGTTCAAGCCCTTTGGCCTTTTGTGCTTGGTGTGCAGTCCTAGTTATGACTTGAATAATGCTCAGCCAGCTTGACTTGCAGAATTTATGATGTCTGGAGACAGTTCTTTTTTAAAAAACTTTTTCATCGCCCTTATCTAAACATTTCATAAAATGGCAATTTGAAGTATTTTAGTTGGTTCTTAGTTGAAGTAAGAAAAATATTTTAGGAAGAGTTGTACATAAGGGGCACTTAGTGGTAGGTACATTTTTGCAAATTCTTGGGTTACTTTGGGCTTCTTGTTAGTACGATAACGATCTTTGTAAAGCAAAAAGCTTATGTTGTATAATAAAACCTTTCAAAAACTATTTATGTATTCTAGCTTTAGGCTTTTGTACAACCCTTGGGTGGGCATTTGAAGACACCAAAATCTACCCACAGGGGGTTTGTGGATTAAATAATAAGTGGTAAACCTCCAACTGAGCCTTTGTGTTTATCATTATCATCTCAGTACAGAAAATATTCAGACTGGTAATGATTCTGGGCTACCTGCTGTGGGGGATTTCAACCTCAATGTAACATTTAATAAAACATTATCACTAGACTTTAGTGAGACTCTGTTGATAAGAACTGTCTTTAGAAGATGTCAGAAGAGTGAACTAGTGAGGTAGAGAAGGTAAACTTTAGAAATAAAATAAAAACAGGATTCATGAAAGTGGAGATCAAATTTTATCCAAACTAATAAAAAACAGCAAATGCAAAAAAAAAAAAAAAAAAAAAAAAAAAAAAAAAAAAAAAAAAAGAAAAGAAAAGAAGAAACATAGAACAGCCTATCTAAAACCCAGTACTTAAATAGATAAAGGAAGTGCATAAATGAAAGTCACACATTGCAAGCAAAGTAAGAAATGAATGGAAAAAACTATATTACCAGCATAGAGCAAAACAAAATTCAATAAATGAAAGACTGAAATACTGGCTCAGCAACATAGTGGAGTAGAGGTCCTTGGTCCCACGAAGTCTAAAATGGCGTAAATTTACATTGTGTCAAGTTTCTCACACTTGGGCTTCACTGACTCTGTACTGCATTGTTTTCCTAGTGTCAGTCTTCTTTATGTGACTCATATTTTTATGCCCTTTATTTGGGTTCAGTACACGTTAAAATTTCAGAGTAATTATTATGCCGTGGTCTTTGTCCTTAGATTTTCCAGAAGTCTACCCCAGTTGCTGATCAGTATAATTCAAAGTCTGACCCTAGCTCATAAATCGCATTGTGAAAAATTATAACTGCCTGCGAAATTGATCTTCTGGGCTGGATATTTCAGCAAGAAGTTGTTTGCAGGGGGGCCTCAATTATTGGTTGGCATTGTTTAGGGAACATGCTAACAATTTAGTGCTTAACGTTGTTTTGAAGGAAAACTTCCTTCTCTTAGTTCAATAGATTCTCACTTAATTAACCTTTAGAGCTTCAAGTAAGACACACATCTTTAAAATTTTTATGCTCTGGTAGCTATACATTATTCGGGTTGTTTCTGCCACTAACAGTGGTCTAAAGTGCTTACTTAGGAAATGCATTAACTTATAGGTCATCAAGATATCATTTAGAACGTTGTTTTTTCTAATGAACTAAATGCTATGCTCTTGACCTTTAAGTCTAAATCTCTGCTAGAGACCTAGGTGACTGTGATGTCTTACCAATGAATAATTATTGAATTAACATATTTTTTTCTATTAATTCCAAGCTTAACTATTAAATAAAAAGCCCATAGTTTGGCCAATATCTGTTTGCATTTTGTAAGTAGTTTCTAAATTGTTTGAATTTCTGTCTTACATTTTGTTGGAAAAGAAGCAAACACCTCCTCTTATACCTTCAAGTGCTAATAATAGTTGATAGTCTTAATGAAATAAAAAATAAACCTTCATAGTACCATTGTAAACAGAAACAAAAATAATCAATTGTTTTTCCTGGATGATAGATATTCAGTAACTTTAGTCTGCATTTGACCTTCAAGTAAGGTAGAAGTGTTTCTCAAAAAGAGAGCATATTTCTTTCTCACTAGTGGCTTTTATGAAAATTTTGGGCATTAATATTTTAAGACTGTTTTAAAATAATTTTTTTAGGCAAGCTTGAGCTGATCCATAGGACATAGCCAAATCTCTGATGAGTGTCTTATACAAATTGAAGGAGAGAATTTAACTCTCTGAATGTAGTCTGCATACATATTACACTTTTTTCTTGTTTACATAATGAATAAATATTTATTGAGACACTGGTATGTGCATGAGCCTCTTCTAGATGTTTTGAGGATGCGAAATGTGGAAGATGCAGACTTTGGGGTCAAGGTACCAGAAAAATACCAATACTATAAACTGAGGACAAATAAACATTTTTTAAAGAGTAGGAAGACATAGTATTAAACAGAAGATATTGCCAAAGGCAAATATTTGTCCCCTTGGATAGCCATCCTTTTGAAAGATTCTAAAGCAGGCATGGGATAGATGCACAGCAGACAGAAAGTATAGTTTAAGCAATGAACAGGATGGGTGGATGGATGAATAGATGATAGATGATAGCTAGCTAGCTAAACACAGGATTAAAGATATTCTGATTAATGTAAATAATTTTGTATTTTATAATTTTATAATCACCAAATCATTCATAAAAAGATTTATACAATATTTCTATACAACTAGTTCAAACTCATACAACTATGATTTGAGCCCATTTCTGAATGACAAGAAAAACCATGACTTTTTTCCATTATTGGATTTTAATTTCTCTTTAACACTTGTCGGGCCTTAAAAACTAATGCCACCTTAAGTGACATTACAAGTGTACAAGCGGCGCCATTATGGGCCCACAAGGGCATATTAACATGGCAGCCTATGATGGCGCCGGGAGGAAGTAGGGTGGGAGGGTCTGCGGGAACCTTGCCTTAGCCCTTATTGGCCAAATACGTGGCTCGTGAACACTGCCTGATTGCAATAGCTACACATTGAGATAGGATGCATGCTCTTGTAATCTTTAAGCTGATTGGAGGATGTAAAAACCTCCCTTCCCCATTTGCCTTTAAAAGCAAGTGCTTGTGTGATAATAAACGGAACTGCTCGACAGAACCCCTGCCTCGCCTGAGTGTCCTTTAACGGGCTGTTTGGGGTCGGGGGCTGTGCTCACCTCTCTTCACGGCTCTCTTCCCCTGTCTCCTCCCAATGGGGACTGGAGGGAAAGAGGGATCTGGGCAATTCACTCACCCACCAAGGCAGAGACTGATAGCAAGGCTAGGGCTGTTCGGGTCGGCCGGTGGCTGACCTGACAAACACTTTTTTTATATGAAGTATTATTCTCCTAAATGAAAAATATAGAAACAAAATTGAATACAGCAATGTTGCTCTGTCTTTGTTGTCTTTTAAAATTTTTCCTTCCTTCCTTCCTTCCTTCCTTCCTTCCTTCCTTCCTTCCTTCCTTCCTTCCTCTCCCTGTCTTTTATTAAGTACTTACTAGGTTTCAGGAACTGCATTAATGCAGGAGGAGAAGTAAATGAAACATTGGAATGATCTGTAGCTGGTTACCAAGCTTAATAGGGAGAACAAATCCCTCCACCAAACTTTTAGTTTTATTTATTATCCTTTTGTTTAGTTCAGATAATCTCAGGCTTAAACCTTTCTGGTTTTGTTTTATGTTTGTTTATTGCATGATCTTGCTGTTCTAATGCAACAAATATGAAGGGTCTTCAAAGAGTTCATGGAAAGATTCAAATTATCTTTTAATTCTATTCTTCACTAACTTTTTGAAGTACCTTCATATTTTATTAAGTTCATTACAGTTCTTTGTGAGGCTACTTAGTGGTTTTGTTTTCGTTTAATATATATGTGTTTTATCTTAATTGGGATCATTTGTTATTATTCTAGATTTTCAGGACAAAGAATATATTTATGTAGTACTATTTTAAAAAAATCACTATTCAAAATATCAGACAGAAGATACACTTTCCTCATTTTCATACCATGTCAGCAAATAGTTTTCTTTTCCAAAATTGACTCAGAAATAAGCTAAGTTTAGCAGTTCCTTCATATTGTTTTATCCATCTCTTGAGAAATACAAATTTCAACCAAATAGATAAAATATATATACACTTGCTCAATTTTTTTCGGAATTAACCTTTGTCTTAGATTGAGTTTCCTGAAAACATACTCTGAGAGGGAGAACTCCATACCAAAGGCTTACTGGGGAATACTCTCTGAAGACATCTCATATACAAGCGAGGAAGATGAAACTGCCTCCCTCTGTAATTTGATTGCAACTGAGGCTCAGACAATATTTCACAGGAAACTCTGGAGTTTAGATGACCTTAAAAATTGTCCTGAACTAGGTAAAGGAGCCAGGCTTTTGTAGCCCAGCATCTAACAGTAATAGGCCACCAGCTACCCCCAGGGGAAAGCTCATAACCCTGGAGGAGGAAGTTTCTTGGCTGTTAAGGGAAATTCCCAGCAAGGGTCCAGCTGTGAGCACGTAGCAGGGGCTCTTGCCAGAGAGGTGGGTACAAGGCCCTGGAGAGCGGATGTGAGTGTGGCACTACCATACCCACTCAACCTTCAAGTAGGAGACCGAAGAGTTTAATTCACACCCAAGAACTAATACTATCTGCATAGACACAAAAACTAAATTCTGATTTTTCCATTAGACAAATCCTTCCTCTATACAAAACAAAAAGGGGAAAGGAGACGGGGAGAGTGTGGAGGGTTAATGAGATATTAATGAGAAATTGGTTAATGGACACAAAGAATGATTATGTATTATAAGGATGAATAAGCTAACTATTGTGATTTGACCATCACATATCGTACACAACTATTTATAGTCAACTTTGTACTCCACAAATACATATAATCAATTATGCTTCAATAAAAAATAGATGAAAAAAAATCTAAGAAGAGAAGAAAAAATACCCTAAATTTTGATGTCTCATTGGACAAATCCTTCCAAAATGCAAAGAATGTCTATGGACTTTCTAACTTGCCAAAATTTATTTCTCAAAATCTGAATGCTTCAGAAATATTTTTCTCTATTTTTTTTATACATAGTGTCTTTTAACCATGTAGAATATTCTACATTTTCATTACTACTAGCATCTGCTACTTTTAAATAGCCTCTTCCTTTTTCCATCTAGTTTCTTCATATGTACCCTGGGCTGAAAGCTAAAATATGGGCTTTAATTCTGTCATTTATTGGTTTAATTATTTGGTGAGGATATTTAACATTTTAGGGTACTTTTTCCTAATTTTAAAGTAGGGAAAAGATTCTGTTTTCTACCTGTCTCTGATGGGTTATTCTAAAACTCAAATGACATAATAATATATGGTACTCTAAAAATTAAAAATCACTGTTTATATGCTATGTGTTATTATGCAGTTTTTCAAGCTAAATGATTACGAGCAAATAAGGAAACTGCAAGTTGGAGAGCTTCTTCTTAATGAATCTCATTGGCCACAACTGGATCACATGGCCATAGCCTGGCAATTAGGAAGGCTGGGAAGTGAGTGTCTGGCCCTTCAGGTGGAAGATGAGCCTTTCCAGGGAAGAAAGAGGTAAGAATGAAGTGGGAGGCAGTGGCTACTGGGAAGGCAACCTAGAGTGTGTGCCTCAAGGGGTAAGAGCAATTGCCGGGAATCATAGAATAGGCCACTGCAGGGAAGTTTTCTCTAAGCAAGTAGTGGCCATTAGCTGGGGAAGGACAGGGTGAAAAATGTGAGGGCAGCCTCCAGTGGAGACCTGGAGGCTGATCAAACCTGAGCAGGGAAAGGATGGGAAAGATACCCAATACGACCAGTGTAAAGACTAGGGTTGTAGGCTCAACCCTGATCAGCCTTCTAGGGCCTTTTAAGGAGTTTTGACATTAAATTAAGAGAAATGGGAAGCCACTGGAATGATTCAAGCAGGGGGCAGGGGCAGAGTTGGGGTGGGATGTGATGATCGTATTATTTTATCTCTCTAGGGAGCAGAGTTCATTATTGTTGTCATTGTTTTTACAATCAGGAGAAGACATGGGAGAGGTTGCAGAAGGAAAGAAGAATGCCAAATGACAATCACCAGGTTCCACAAACTGCAGCTCACAATCCAAATCTAGCCCTCTGCCAGTTTTGCGTGGCCCCCAAGCTAAGAATAGGTTTTACACTTTTAAATTTGAAAGAGAATCCAAAGAATAATAATATTTTGTGATGTGAAAATTACGTGAAATTCAAATTTCAGTGTCCACAAATCAAGTGTTTTGGAACACAGCCCTGCTCAGCTGCTTGTGTATCATCTATGAATACTTTCACCCCAGAGGCAGAGCTGAGTGCTTGCAACAGGGACCTTATGGCTTGCAAAGCCTCAAATATTTATTATCTGGCATTTTACAGAAAATGTTTGACATGAATGAAGAATTTTCCACGTATTGCTAAGCCTGACAACATAAAAACTCCTGGACAAAGGGCAGATGCACGTATGCCTGTACTTATAAGACCTTCTTCTAGGCTGAATAGTGCATTTAGTTATGTAGATACTGAGGTTGGTAAAATGTATGGTGTCTGTTCTTACAGTCTGGTGAGAGGCAGACATTCAGCAACGATCTACACAAATATCTCAAAGGAGGCATAACAGAAGTAGACAGTGCTGTGATTTAGCATAATTTCTAGTCAAAGGGAAGGCCTCTGAGGATGTAAGACTACAGTTAATGAATGGCATATGAAAAATCCAGGCAAAACTTTCAGGCAGAGGGAAGAGACAGTGCACTGGGTGTGTTCAAGGGGCTCAAAGAAGGTCCTTGTGGCTAAAGAATTGTGGATGACTGAGGCTAGGTAGGGGCTGGATCAGGCAACATTTTGTAGATCAAATGTTAAAGATGTTGAGAATACGATGGGAAGCCTTCGAAGGGTTCTAAAAGAGTGACATGACTGGATGTACCTTTTAAAAGAACTGAGTTCTAAAGAGTAGACAGATGCGACAATAGCTGGAGGGGGATGTGGGTACATGGAGGTTAGAAAATGACAGTGAGTTTTGGCTGTTTAGGGAAGGATCTGGTAGAGAGAGGAAGGTTGTAGGTTCAGGAGATAGGCAACACTTGGTAAAGTGAGAACTCTGAGAAGAGGAAAGGGCTCCCCAGAGACAGGAGATAGAATGGTTCCTCTTTGCCTCTAGAAGGAAGAGGAGGGAAGGATTGCAGAAATAGAGCTTCTTCACTCTAAAGCCCATCCCCATGTCTGTAGGCAATTCTACTTGCGAAACTTCCTTCAGCTTCTTTCTAATTACATCAAAGGTCTGAGGAGGCACCATTTTGTTTTCCTTAATATTGTCTTATCATAGGGTGTCTTCATCTTACTGTAGTGATTGGATTATGTACCCCCAAAACTCACTGAAGCTTGAATTGTGTCCCCCAAGTTTTATGTAGTAGAAACTTGGCCCCCACTGTGACAGTGTTAAGAGGGTGGGAAGTCCTGTTATGGTAATTGAAAGGTGGGACCTTGTAGAGGCGATTGGATTGTGAGTCCATGCCATAGGGACTGGATTAAAAATGGTGGTCAGGGGTGTGGTTCTTAGGGCTTTAAAAGAAGAGGAGAGTCTGTCTCTCTCTGCTCTCTCTGCTCTACCATTTTCACAGCGTGATACCCTGCCATCACTGTCACCACCACCAAGATCTTCGCTAGCTGTGTTCCCCGAACTTTGGGCTTCCTAGCCTCAGAAACTGCAAGCAATAAATTTCATTTTCTTTATAAATTATCCAGTTCCAGGTATTTTGTTATAAGCAACGGAAATGGACTAATACACTTAAGTCATGATACATTTTATTTTTCTCCCTGTTTTTACTTTGTCTTTCTTCTGTTAGACTCTGGTTACTGCTTCAGACATCCAGAACAATCTATTCATCCAGTGGAGCTCTCTGCAAGTATTCTCAACCGTGTCATGACTCTTCTGCCTTTCCCATTCTCCTCTCTCCCATCTTTTAATTTCCCCCTTTCCTCACTTCCTCTCCTCAACGCCTCCCTATATTTTGCCTTCTCACTTCTTTCTTTGCCCCCATCTCTCACATGCTCACTCTGCTTCTCTATTTCTTGTATTACCCCTTGTCTCCTTCTATCTCCATCTTTTGATTATACCCACCGCATCCTCTTTTCCTATCTGCTGACAGCTCTATGAGGCATCAGAAGAAAAACAAGTATGTGTTACAGGCATATAGGCTGCCTATATAATGTATGCAAATTTGTCAAATTTGAAGTGGAATTTTATATAAAAACCTCTTTTATATTTTGGACTTTCCATCTCCCTTGTCTACTCTTCTCCCAAGAAATGAAAAGGATTCTGGATTTCTCATTCACATTTTAATAATGTAGCAATAAATTGTTTGTTTTTCAATTGTATGTTTATATTGTTTGTACCTTACATCTGTGATTAGCCATGATATAACATTCTACAGGGGAAGGAAGGAGGTTAGCATTATGCTGATTTTAAGTTATGGAGGAAAGTATTCTAAATCTACTAAATTAGCCAAATACTAAATGGTTTTTTTTTTCAAATGATGACATTAGATGTAGGGTTACTTTTCTGTTGGGATTATTATATTTTCCCTTGTTTTCCTCTGAAATCTCTACTAAGAACTCCAACTTCCCCTCATGTAAGGAACACCTGGAGTTAACTGCAAGCTGTGGGTAGAATTCTATAAGGGAATCAAGTGAACTAGCAAGCTAGTGTTTACTTTGAGGCCAAAGTCAAATGGAAAAGGGGAAGATGTTACCAGGTATAGCAAGATTTCTGTCATTTTCAGCAACTAGCTTAATGGCTATTGAGTTGCTTCTCTATTTTTACCTGTTTACTTCTAAATTTGGTTTAGGAAGATTATTATGTTCCTGTTATATGTCCCATTTCCTTTGTCAATTTCTCCTTAGATTCTGATTCAGTTTTCACCCCCATCCCGACAATCTGATTCTGACTTCTTGTCAATCAGCTCCAGACATTGACCAGGCCCCGGCTTAGTATTACCCTGTCATAGTGACCCACTACCCTAGAACATTCCACAGACACTTGGCATATAAATACGAAATGCATCTGCCACATCAATACCTGAGATGTCACTAGCTGCAGTCCCATTAACATTAATACTCAAATACTGATGACTCCAATTCCCCAAGTAATTGACTCCAGTATGTCAAACCTTTTTATGGTGTTCTGCTATCAAGTATCTCTTCGACATCCCACAGATGCTAACATATGCTTTTGAATTCATCATTACCGTCTGCCACTGAGGGTGACTACTTCAGTATCATCAGTTGCACAGAGGAACCACTCCAAGAAGTAAGTTATTTCCTGTTGCTGTTGCTGCTACCATCACTTCTGTCTGAGCTGGAATCAGTTAATGGAAACAAAGCTGGAGCTGCTCTACCCCTTGGCATTCCTCTTGCAACATTAGAAGGAAAACGTCCCTCTTGTATAATGCTCAATGAAGTAAATGCACTAGAGAGTTTCACTTCAAAGCTGTTTTGGTTCCAAAGTGTTACAGCATTTAAAAGCACAACTCTTCCATTTATAAAATTACTAAATTCTCCACAGGAGAAGACACACATTTTCAGGGTTGATGGATCTAGACAAGTTTTAACATTAGCTCCGTGATGGCTTTTTGTTGTGTTAACCTGGCTAGACTGAAACACAGTTCCTGGAATTCCATTTCTGGTATGTTTCTAGGTAGGGTGGGCTAACAAGTTGGAGGGAGGTGATGACCATTTTGTGGTACATACAACTCTTCTCCCTGTTACTCAATCAAACACTAATCTATGTGCTGCTGCGAAGGGATTCTGTCCATGTGATTCTAGTCACAAGTCAGTTATTTTGAGTGAATCAAAAGGGAGATCATCATTAGTGGGCCTGACTCACTTGGAAGGCCTTTAGAGAGGGCTTAGGCCATCCCTGAGACCAGAGACTCCAAACAGCAGCTGGACTTGCAGCTCCTTTCCCTTTGCTTGGATCGTCCTTCCTGACTGACTCTTCATCTTGGGTTCTGGGGTTGCGGCACACTTGCTGTCTTCCTTTCCTGATTGCCTGTCCTGTGGACTTTGGATTTGATTAGCTAGCCCCCCAAATTGCTCATTGCTTGTATAAACTCATATGTATTCTACTGGTTCTGCTTCTCTGGTTGAACTGTGACTGATATGAGATCCTATTAACCACCTCTCTTCTCTCCCATCTTTAGTCCTGTTGCTGCGTATGCTTACGTTGCCAAAATGTGTTTCTAATGGAGAATACTTTCTCAGGGGCTGGCATCTCCTCTCCTCCCCTCTTCTCCAGACTCTATGTCCACCTGGGCCACCCAGTCCATAAATTATCTAAATCCTGCTGCTGAATGAACACTATTTAAGTAACTTTTCAAAACACACCTCAGGGCCGGCCCGTGGTTCACTCGGTAGAGTGCGGTGCTGATAACACCAAGGCCCCAGGTTCGGATCCCATATAGGGATGGCTGGTTCGCTCACTGGCTGAGTGTGGTGCTGACAACACCAAGTCAAGGGTTAAGATCCCCTTACCGGTCATCTTTAAAAAAAAAAAAAAAAAAAAAAAAAAAAAAACACACCTCAGTCCAGCATAAACAGACATATGGTGGGAGGAGTGTGCTTACCACCAGCAGCCAGAAAAAATATTTTGGTTGAAATTTCACAAAAATTTGAAAATTCAGGCATCAGAAGGAAATTTCTTTTTTGTGATTTGAGTATAAAGCAATTTGAGGAAATGACTTCTTTCCATAGATTTGGTATCCAAATGGATAGTAAATGTTAATGCTGAAGATTCATAAATAGCTGCTTTGGAAGAAACCAAGAAATCTGGCTGAATAGCCAGAAGGTTAGATATGTTTCTTATGTGGCCAAATGGCATTTCAAGAAAATGAAGGTAAATTGTTTTGCCACTGGAAAATAGCTAACCTTTGTTATATTCCTGAGGTCCACTGATTTTCAATTAGATTGATCTGTGAGTCATTACTGTTAACCCAAACTGTGCCAAAGCCAATACCATCAAGGTGTATTAAAGTTATTCTCTTGTTTTTGTGTAACCCTGACTTCATCAAAATGAATCTCATGCCCTATTCAATTAATATCCTCATTACCATCCTCAACATTGAAGAGTTAAACTCACTGGGGAGCAGTGATGGTAATATGTCCCGAGAGAGATTCATTTGGCCCCAGCTGTCCATTTTATTCTAAGTGCTAAATGCGTTAATATACATAGACTATCATTTACATAGCAAGTGGCTATGCGAGATGAATTATTTATTGTGTGACAACTACCTAATACCAAGTGAACTATCAAATGCAAAGCCATTTCTTATTTGACCTGTATGTAAATTTGCATTATAGAATTCATTACCTTTATATATAAGTCACATTGAAGTTATGTGCAGCTATCTCTCAGAGAAGCTGCAGGTTACCTCTACTTTGATTTAATTGCTGCTCTCCTTGTATGGCAAAGAAGCAGGTTTTCAGAATGGAAGAATCGCAGGGACCCCAGCCAGGCGGTATGTGAAAAGCCTCTCCTTTGATGCAGAGAGTAAGGTGAGAGAAAGACAAGCCCAAATTTAATTAAAATGTTATGAGAGCTAGAAACCAGCACATGAGACAAAGTAAAGGGGAGCAGGGTTTGTGCCTCCTGAAGTGTGTATGCTGCCGGGGATCACCAAGGTAATAAAATTCAAGCTGCTTTCCCCAGGCAGTGGGTGACCCCATCCTCTGCAGAGAGCCGCATGTTTACATTCAGAAAGAACTGGGAGGAAGTCTTCTTGAATAAGAAATTACCTCATTTTCAATTTATTCTTTAGTCTCTGCAATGTAATTTAATTCATGTTTGCAGTTTTCATGTGGCTTTTCAGACTATTCATCTCTGGATTATCTTTGCAACCTCTAATAATATGGTTCATCAGGGAGGTTGGTGCCTCTGAACATGACAGTGCAAAGACTAGTTCCCTGATGGGGCAGATAGCAAGTTAATTACCCAACTTGTGGGGGAACCAGAGCTGTAGAGACTGGAAATTTCTGGTATTGAAATGAGTAATGGGGAGCCTTTAGAGGCCTGAAACTTTAGATATCCTCCCCATTAGATTCTTAAGTCAGTCGCTCGGGGCTCTGCCAAATTGGATGGCCTCACATTTTGCTTTGCTTGTGAGATTTTTTTGTTACTTCCCAATTCTAGCTGGACTGCAAATACTGCAAGAAAATCCTTGCTTATTATTGGTATTTTGGTCCTTCTATTTCCCATCTCACCTGGAAACAGGCAGTGCAGAGGAGTGAGGAAATGAAAAGAGCAATGGAAAAGGTAATAGAACTGAGCAGAACCCTTGAAGAGATTTTCTTCGAATTCCATGTGAAGTTTGAGGCACCTCCAAACTTCACCTGAATCAATCCAAGTGCACCTGTCCCTCTACGTGTGATTTCAGAGCTGCTCTTTCCTGAGTATAAGCATTTTTGATATGAGCTCTGCTGGAATACCCACAAGATTACAAAGCTTCTTTTGCCTCTCTCATTTGACACACATAAACTAGAAATATTTTCCCTCAGTAAATGAATAATTTGGAATTAAAAATTCATACTATAATCTAATCCCTTTCTATGCAGAGTGTGGTCTGGGGACAGGCAGTATCAGTACCATCTGGAAATTTCCCACCCTAGACCCATTGAATCAGAATCTGAATTTTTAACAAGATTGCCAGTTTATTTGCAAGCACTTTAAAGTTTGGGACTCTTTAATCTAGTCCACTGACCTCCAACCAATTACATTTTTTCTTACAGTGGGTCCTTTTTTAAATGACTAAGATGAGGTTTAGACAGGGAGGGGTGCTGGGCTAGATGGATGTTGAGGACTCTCAAGCTGTCCACGTGTCCCATCCCTGCTGCAGGTTTATGTTCCCCCAGGGCACTGTGGAACACAGTACAAAAACTCCAAGCCAATCCCTACATTTCATTGTCCACTAATAGACAGGGAGGGGTGCTGGGCTAGATGGATGTTGAGGACTCTCAAGCTGTCCACGTGTCCCATCCCTGCTGCAGGTTTATGTTCCCGCAGGGCACTGTGGAACACAGTACAAAAACTCCAAGCCAATCCCTACATTTCATTGTCCACTAACAGACTGAGGCTATGAGAGGTTAAATAGCTTACTTAAGGTCACAGAGCTTGTTAGTGCTAATGCTGGGTCTATAAGTCAGGTGGTCAGACTCCCAGTTCCGTTCTCTTTTCATACTGCCTGGTTCTGACACCCTGGATCTGCAATAAGCTTCTGAACAAAAAAATAAGCTATGTCTGAGACTGAAGTTATTATCCAGGCTTTGCCACTCCCTGGACAGTGAAAGGCATTTAAACACCTGTCCTTGTTTAAGAGTGAATTAGTGCATTATGTGTTTATAGCTCTGGTAATTGCACCCTATGCATACTATTGTATTTATAGAACAAATCTGAGGTTGAACACACACTTCTAGTTTTGATTATAAATGTTTACTTAAAAGATGGCTCTGATTCAATGCTTATTCAATGCCTGAAATAAATTCCAGGCCACCAGAGAGAGCGCATTTAAGCTTTTTACCTTCTCGGCCTGAAAGATGAAAGGCCTTGGATGGTGTTATGGATGGGATGTTTCTGTCTCCACACAATTCACGTGTTGAAGCCCTAGCCCCCTGTGTGATGCTCTTTGGAGATGGGGCTTTTGAGAGGCAATTAGGGTTAAATGAGGCCATGTGGGTCATGATGGGATTAGTGCTCTTATAAGAGATACCAGAGAGCTTGTTCTCTCTCTTCCTGTACACTCACAAAGAAGAGGTCATAGGAATACACAACAAACAAGATGGCGCAACCTATCATCCAACAGAAGAGGCTTCAAAATGAACCCTACCTTGCTGGAGACTTCATCTTGGACTTCTCAGCCTCCAGAACTATGAGAAATAAATTTCTGTTTTTTAAGCCATCCAGTCTATGTATTTTGTTATGGCAGTCTGAGCAGACTAATATAGATGACATGTCTTCCACACCCATTTATAAATAAAACCTGACGTTCTTGTGAAAAATAAACAATGATAGCTCTCATTTACTGAGTGCTTACTAAATGCCACATACTTCAAAGCACCACGCTGGACATTTTATGCACATAACCTATTTTATCATTATAGTCATACCAATCCTTTAAGATAAATATTGCCCTGGTTTTACAGACTAGTTTCTTGAGGGGAGAAAGCATGTCTCAGGCTCTCACAGTGTGTTCAGATTCTAGCACTGTGTTTGACTGGACATTTTATGCACATAACCTATTTTATCATTATAGTCATACCAATCCTTTAAGATAAATATTGCCCTGGTTTTACAGACTAGTTCCTTGAGGGGAGAAAGCATGTCTCAGGCTCTCACAGTGTGTTCAGATTCTAGCACTGTGTTTGGCACATAATAGGCCCTCAAAGGCTATTGTTGTGCTGAAGATGAAAATATTTGCCCAAGGCCATACATTTGCTAAATTTCAGATCCAGAGCTATCTTTCCAAAGCTCATGGTGGTAGATTGCAGGAAATAGCCCCAGATACTCTGTGCACACCCCTTTGAAAAGTGACTTTTATATTGGCATACCCATGCTCTTTCTACCACCTAGTTGATGATGATGATGATGATGGTGATGATGGAGATGATTTAAAGGATGATAATATTATGTGACATTGTTGAGAGAGTAGCATGTGTAAACCAGTACTCTAAGAACTTTACATGTGTGATAGTATTTCAATCATCCTGTGAGGTAGAACTATATTATCTTCATTTTATTGGTCACAAAATTAGATTAAATAACTTTCTACAGTTACAAAGCAACTAGATGTTGCAGCGAATACATTCTAGAACCCAAACTTTTGACCACTAAGCTATAGAATTTCAAGGAAAGGAGCCATGGTGTAGCGCATTATGTGTAAGTAGGTGGAGGAACTTATAGGGACATATTTATGGAGCTGATGGGTTAAAGAACTATATTAGGCAGAACAATGTTCTCCCCCAACTTTTGTCCATGTTCTAATTCCTGACACCTGTGACTATGCTATATTACATGGCAAAGGAGAATTAAAGATGCAGATGGGATTATTATTGCTGTATTAGTTTCCTGTGGCTGCTGCAAGAAGTAACTATAAACTTGGTGGCTTAAAACAATAGACATTTGTCTCACTGTTCTGGAGACTAGAACTCTGAAATCAGTTTCACTAGGTTGAAACCAAACTATGGGCAGTCCTGTGCTTCCTCTGGAGGCTCTAGAGGAAAATCTGTTCCTTGCCTTTCCCAGCTTCTAGTGGCTGCCAGCATTCATCAACTTGTGGCTGCATCAATTCGATCTCTGCCTCCATGGTTCTCTTCTTTTGTGCATACCATCTCCCTTGCACTCCCTTTTATAAGGACACTTGTAATCACATTAGGGCATACCCTAATTGATAATCCAGGATAATCACCCCATTCCATGATTCTTAATTTAATCACATCAGCAAAGTCCTTTTTTTGCCATATCGGGTAACATTTCCAAGGATGAGGATGTGGATGGCTTTTGGTGGGCCATTATTCAGCCTACCACAATTGTTAACCAACTGACATCAAGATGGGGAGAGTATCCTGGGTTATCCAAATGTGCTCCATGTAATCACAAGAGTCCTTAAAAACGAAAGAGGAAGGAAGAACAGGGTCAAAAGGAGATGTGACTGCAGAAGAAAGTCTCAGACGGATGCAATGTTACTGGTTTTGAACATGGAAGAAGAGGCCATGAGCCAAGGAATGTGGGCAACCTCTAGAAGCTAGAAAAGTTTTCTAGATGGATTCCCCTACAGTCTCCAGAAAGAAATGCAGCCCTGTAGACATCTTGATTTTAGCCCAGTGAGACTTATGTTGGACTTCTAACCTATTGACTGATACAATAGTAAATACGTGTTCTTTTAATTCACTAATTTAGGGTAATTTGTTGAAGAGAGGAAGTGAAAATGCTCTATTTTAAAACTAACCTTTGTTGAGCACTTGCTTTCCACCAGTTACCTAATAGTTTCTTTATACATATTATTGCAAATGATTTTCAGAGAAAAAATAAAACAGCAAATCTTTTCAAGTATTGTCTCCACTTAATAGTTTCGAATACTAAGACTACCTGCTTAAACACACACAGCTCAACCAGTGGAGCCAGGATTGAACACAGGTGATCTGACCACAGAGCAGTCACTCTTAAGATAGATACATATCTTCAGCACATATTGAGAAGTACCCACCTTCCCTGAATGTGTTCTTATCAACCAAGGGTCAAGAGGAGCCTGAATGAAGGCATCCCTGTCCATGGTAAGGTTCTACCATAGCCAGAAACAGGAATTCTTGAAATATATTCTTTAATTTTCCTATAGTCTTTGAGTTAAAGACTTGTTTTTTCTGTATTTCCTTCTTTTTGCCAACAGAACTGAAGAAAAAAGAATTGAATGGAAAAAAAGAAACAAAAAGGCTAGATATGAAGTAAAAGAGGTTTATGGTTAGTTTTTATTAATTCAAGTTAGCTTTAGCTCCTCCTGAAATCTTGCAACTATTCTTTAGAGATAAATTCAGGCATCGAGAAGTTTCTTGATTTTAATCTCAGCTTTCCTTTCAGTGCATAACTGATGTTCATCCAATGCCAATATGCCTGCCGAAATAAGCTCTAGGAAATTAATTTAATTTTCGGTAAAGTACTATTTATTTGCCATTTTAGTTATGAATCTGCCTGCTTTATTCTGCACCACGACTGAGTTTTGTCCAATCACTTTTAATTAGGAGGTTGTGCTTGGGTCCTTGTTTCCTTTGATATAAGCTTTTCAGACCCAGGCTCTGGGTCTCATTTTTCTGAGCTTTGGCTTCAATGCTAGGAACCCCTGAGGCCTGAGGTTGGTTGGACACTGACTCCAATTATATTCTGTGTAAATTGCTTGACCCTTCAGCTTTGATTCTCCTTTTCACAAACTGAGGATATAATCACTTCTTCTCTTATCTCACAAGGCTCCTAAGGGAAACATTAAAGAGCTTTGAATATGGAAAACACTATATACCTGTGAAGGAGTGTTAAGAACTCATCATTTTCCATTCTATTTCTAGATAATATCGGGTGCAACGTTCCCCAGGGAAGCTAGTTAAGACACAGCAATCCTTGGCCAAGTCTGTGGTCTCCTTTGCTGCATCTGAGGTGCCCTGCAGCAGACGGCAAGCAGCAGCCCATTTCCTCCTATGGAACGTTTTTCATGGCTGTTTGTAAGTGAGATCCTAGCAAAATTTCTGAACCTCTGTGAAACTTTTCCCTTCACTTAATCTACTTGAAGAGAACCTTGCTGCATGCATTCGTACACATCACCGGCCCGGAGGAGCACTATGAAAATGCACTCCTTTTCCCTCTGGCCTGCTGTGGAAAAGAAAAGCAATCGTTTTCAGTGCAGTCTGAATGCAGATGGAGAACAGATATTTTCAGGATTAAAGTAACTGGTGATATAATTACAGTGCTTAAGACGCCTTCAAAGTGAACACCATTTTAACACTTTTTGCTCTAGATAAGGACATCATCAGACTCTCTAGGTTTTCTCCTAGTACAATGGGCCTGATCAATTCACGGCAAAGTCAACAGAAAAGCATTTCATGGACCTGGACCTTTTCCTCTCTAGCTGTATCCCAGGATGAGGGAGGCTGAATATGAGCGAGTGAACATTTCTTTATTTTCCTAGTTTTGGAATCCCATTCCAAATCAGTTGGTTGGGATTATCTGCAAGTAGCTCCTGTTCCTTCATTTTTACCCTCATCTATTCCACTGAGTCCTGAAATCTTTCTCTGTCATTTTCAAAAAAGAAACTTCAGTAGTACTTCTTTTAAGTTACTGAATGGCTGGGATAATGTCATGGACTCAGTAGGCCCTCGGAGTGAGAACAGACCTCAGTTTGCAGTGGAGAGAACTGAGGCCCAGAGTTGCTCAATAAGGTAATCTAAGTCACATCTCCAATTAGAGACAGACCCAGGACCAGAGCCTGGGTCTCCTGACTTCCATTCTGGAGTTTCTTCCACTATGTGTGCAGTAATAATTGCCACACCTTGGCCCCGTATGAAACACAACCACAGACTTTGCCTTTAGGGATATGAAGACCAAGGCTTTCCCTCACCTTCTGCCTTGGTGCCAGCACAAATCAGGAGTGTTTCTACATTTCCCTTTTGGCTATGAGTGGTCCTGGTGTTTCTTGGGAAAGACGGAAGGGGCTGGCCTGAGGTCTCCTAGCAAAATATTAAGCCTGACTCATTCACTTTCCATTGTAACCCACATTTCCCATGCTGGGGCAGCCTGGAAGTAAAACAGGGCCATAGTAACAGTTATACAACCATATCTTTCTGACTGTGGCCTGATCCACCTTTGGGAATTCCAGGCCCGTCAAATTCTTCCCAAGTTGTTCCAAGGGTTCACATAAGTTGTTTCCCAGCAGCTCTGAGAACTAGATTTTAGGTGTCATAATAGTCCTTAGGTCTCAATGATTATCATAACCTCATGGGAGCTATCTAAAAATCAGATTTTATGGCACCACTACCAGAAAATTTGAATTAGCAGGTTTGGGATCTGGCCTAGGAATATGCATGTCTTTAACTTCCCACATCAGTTTGATGGGAACCAGGACTGTGAACCCCTGCTCTACTTCCACAGGTCATTCTTTCAATATACTATATTCTAAGCACTGCTTTAGGCCATGGAGATAAGCACTGAAGAAAATAACCTTCTAACTTCCTGGAATTTTCACTGTACTGGGGGAGATAGGCAACACATGAATAAATAATTAAATGTGTAGTAAGTCAGCCCGTGACAGAGACGGTGGAGAAAACCAAGGTAAAACTGAATGTGGGAACAAGGCTGCTTTTTCATACATGGAACTGTACTGGGGGAGATAGGCAACACATGAATAAATAATTAAATGTGTAGTAAGTCAGCCCGTGACAGACACGGTGGAGAAAACCAAGGTAAAACTGAATGTGGGAACAAGGCTGCTTTTTCATACATGGAAGGTCATTTCCCTCATGTGACATTTTGGCAGATATTGAGGAAAACAGAGAACAAAGCCATGTGAATATGTTGTGGAAAGGTGTTCCAAACAGAAGGAGCAGCTAGGCCAAAGGCTCTTGAGTTGGAAGTGAGCCTGTGTGTTTCAGGATCAGCAAGGAACCAATACGCTTGGAGAGGACAGTGTGAGCAGGAGAGTGGAGGACAGTGGTGTTCACAGGGAGCAGGGCCCCAGCATGTGGGACAGATGTGAGGGTGTAGACATGGGCTTTATTATAGGATTAAATATGGAACCACTGGAGGATTTTCCTCCATGGAGGGACAGGGTCTGATGCATGCTCTAGATGTATCACTCTGGTTGTCATATTGAATGTCAAGTTTAAGATGGCAAGGTTAGGAGCTGGAAGACCAGTGAGAAAGCTAAGGCACTCCAGGGCAGATATAATGGAGTTATGTAAACAAATGATAGCAATGACCATGGTGTGGATACTGGATGTATGAACATACCTTGAAAAGCTCATGTACAAATAGAATTAAAATATAATATGAACAGTTCCATAAACTTTTTGAAGTACCCTTGTATTTTGAAGGTAAAGACTATGAGATTTACTCATGAATTGGATATAGGGTGAGACAAGAAGAGAAATCAAGGGTGACACTAAGAGTTTTGGTTTAAACAACTAAAAGAATGGAGTTGCTGCCTTGAAAAAAGAAAGGAATATGGAAGCACGAGATTTGGAGAGAAAAATCAAGAATTTGATTTTGGACATGTTAAGTTTGAAATACCTATTACATTTCCAGATAGAAACTCAAACAGCTATTTGGATATACAAGTCAGGAGATCCATCCAGGGAGAAGTCTAGTCTAGATGTGCAAATTTGTTAATCACTGTGGTATGGCAAGGTTGAGGGCATACGCCAGATCTTATCACCTATGGAATGAGTATCAAAAGAAGAGGTCTAAAAACTAAAGCCCTCTTGCATGCCAACATTTACGGGTTGGAGAGAGAAGGACCAGTGCACGAGACTGAGAAGAGAAGCCAGATAGAATGGACCACTTTCTTCCTCTCCAGCTCTGCCTCACTGAGACAATGTGCCCTGTCACTGCTGATCCCCACAACTGTAACTCACTGCCAAAATCTCAAAGGTGACAGTGGTCCTGGAGCTGCTTCCACGGCAGGAAGTACTGGGGCATGGCCGAGGCTGGTGCTGTTGCGGCTGTTCTTACCAGCTCTGTGCTAGCAGCAAAGCTGTTGGTGCTTCAGCTCTTTGAGGCCCAGCAGGCATAAAAGAAATCTCTCTTTTAAGATGCAATGTGTCACTTAGTGAAGAATTTTTAAAAAATGATTTGGGTAGGTATCTGGAAGCCAGTCAAAGCAATTGGTATATCCTAGTCCATGAACTGAATGCATATATTTCACGTACATTTTAGTACTGAATCATAACACGAACATGGCTTAGATTCAAGCAAAGATACTGGCCACATTGGAAAAATATGGGACCTTAAAACAATTAAAAAAATGCTAGGAGGCAATTATTGGACTTATGGAAAAATCTGAGCAGCATAGAAGTTTGGGTACAGGTCCAATCCTAGTGAGAGATAGAAAGCTCACAGAATGAGACAGTGCGGTTTTCATTCTCCTGCTCCCAGTTACTATACACAAGTAAGGGAAGCTTCTGTTATGAGGCGTTGGAGTGAAGGAAGCAATTTAATTCAACAAAAGCCTATTCCATCAGTGCAATTTATCACTGAAATACATGCTATAATAATGTGCTGTGCACACACACCTCACTTCCTAAAGAGTAGTTGCTTCTCTAATTTACCACATGCTATACACCAGAATTGTGGTTTTAATAGTCCAGGAACGTCCAGGTGTGGAACTCTAATTAGCGAAATCTGGAAAGGTTCTTTCATTGAGAACTTTCTGAAGAGGACTAAGGAAAGACTGAGCCCTCATTCCACAATGAATGCATTTCTCAGAACATATCCCTGTTGTTAAGTGATGTGTAATTGTATTGTGGTGAAATGGCACTCAATTTTGTTATATTCTAGGCAAATGTTTAGGTAAAGGTAAACTTTTCCTTCTACAGATGCATTTCTCAGAACATATCCCTGTTGTTAAGTGATGTGTAATCGTATTGTGGTGAAACGGCACTCAATTTTGTTATATTCTAGGCAAATGTTTAGGTAAAGGTAAACTTTTCCTTCTACAGAGTAAATAACAAAGACAAAAATCCCTTCCCTACACAATCGCACTTCCAGTACAGTAGCCACTAACCTCATTGTTCACTTGGGATGTGGCTGGTCTGAACTAAGATGTGCTACACATATATTAGATTTTTGAGAACTTAGTATGAAAACGATGTAAAATATCTCTTTAATAAATTAAAAATATTAGCTCTACATGTCAAAATGAGAATATTTTGGATATATTGGGTTAAATAAAATATGTTATTAAAATTAATTGCATCTGTAACGTTTTTATTTTTTGAATGTAGCTACTAAAATGTTAAAATGATATTTGTGGTTTGCATTATATTTCTATCTGACACTGAGATATACTAAAGCTGAACATAGGCATACTCCATGTATGCCGAGCAATTCCACTTTTAAGAACATACATGCAATAGGGCCTACCTATGTTCCACAAAAGTCAGTCATGTTCTAGCATGTTCACAGCAGCACTGTCTTAATAATAAAAAATCCAGGGCTGTGGTTTTCAGTGTGTCTTCTTTGTGTCTCTATCATGCAATAGTCAAAATTACACAATATATTTTTGTCGAATGACTGAATGAATGAACAACTGTTGGCAGCCTATCTCTGTAAATTGGGGGACAGAGACAGACCTTAAAAAAATGGGGGCATGTTGTGCTATGGGAAGACACTCCAGTAGGTATCTACTCCAGAGGCAAGGAATAAATACTTACTGAAAACATGAACAAACCACCTTCCTTCCATGACAGACAGCACATTAAACAGACTCCTTATCCTAAATATCCCTCTACTTTTTTTCCCCCCTGAATTATTTCTTAGTATAAACAATATCCCTGAACATATACCTTGACCTACTTATAGAGGACCTCCTCATGGTGAATTTCTAAGGCTAAGCTTTCCAGAGTAAAAGGAATGCACAGTGTATATTTTGGTACCTGCTTCCAATTGGAGATGTGCCTTTTCATTTCCAGAAATGTCTGTAATGCACACAGACACTACCACTCCCCATCCAGGGAAGCCCAGTCCCCTGGCTGCGTGCAGCACAGCAGTTCAGCACTTACCAGCCCATACCACCTTCCCAATACTCATTTAATGCAGCTAAGGGGTGAGAAGACCAGCCAGAAAATGCATAGTTCTTTTTTTTGGGAAAGTCCCAAATTTCTGAATTGCTGATAATTTGAGAATACCAATTTACGAAGAAACTTTGCAAGTCTTGACATAATAATAAAAATTGCTTGAGAAACCTTATCAAAAGGTTGTATTGAACCTGCTCAGACTGAATTGAAGGAATGGGGCTGGCCAGAGCAGATCTACCCCAGAGCTAGGTGGTCCTGCAGCCTGAGTCTGAACACCCATTTGCAGCCCAAAGGACAAACCAAGTACATGTGTCTTACACCCTAGCTTCTCTGTAGGAAATTCCAGTACGACTGGGGAGGATATGTCTTGGAGATTCCATTACAACCATAGAGGAAATGTCCTGTTTTATTCCAGCACTCTTCTCCTTGTAACAAACACCTTTAAACCTTGTGGACCTAGATGGGACTGTCATACCCCTGGATAGAGGTAGACATTTAATTCATAGTGGTGGTTGTATCTGTAATGAGCTTGAGGACTAAGTTGGGCCAAGCAGAGTTCTTGAAATGTCTCTTTTGGGTCACGAGAGAACAGAGAAGAGAATGAAGATAGGACATAGAACAGTGCTGAAACAAGCTGTGGAGAACGGGAGTGTGGGACAGAGAAAGAGAGAGATCCTGATGGCTTTGAGCCTTGGTTCCAGGCACTCTTGAGTCCAGTGCCTCTTAGGCTTTTTCTAGAAAATGGCATGCAGGGCTGACATCAGCAAGTTGCTTAACCTTTCAAAGCCTCAATAGCTTACAAAGTTCAACATGACCTGGTCCTCCGTAGATCTTCAGTTGACCTCATTTTGTGTGACACCCCTTCTCACCCACTCTCCTGCAGCACATTAGACTTCTCGCAGCTTCCAAAAATCACCAAACTCGTGCCCACTTGGGGTCTTTGCACCAACCATTCCCATTCTCCAGTTTGCTTCTCTCTCCACTGCCCCCTGGACCTTGCCTGGATGGCTTTTTTTTTTTTTCTTTTTCTCGTTCAGAGCTAGGGTCACTTCCACAGAGACCACCTGGCCTCTCAGTTTAAAATAACCACCCCATAACTACATGTCACATCACTTTTTAAAATGTATTGCATAGCATTTATCTGATAGTGTGTATTTATTTATTTATTGGTTGCTTTGTATATTGTCTGGTTTTCCCCACTTGACCATGAGCTCCATGAGAATAGTTCCTAGCACAAGATAAAGCATAGTTGTTAAATGAAACAACCATAATAACTACCACCACCAATATTTACTTTAGCTTATTATGTGACAGATGCTATTCTAGGCATTTTATTTGCTAACAAATTAAATCTCTGCAACTTTCCTGTATGAAATTAATACTCTTATTATCTCCACTTGACAGATGATGAAATTGTGGCACACAGAAGTTGAAACCCTCACAGAACAATGCCTTGACCAAAGTGAGAGGAAGATGCTCAACAGAGAGGAAGATGAATGAATAAACAAAAGGAGGAAGAGCAAGGGAGAGCCAGGCCCTGCCTGCTGCTCTGTATACTCAAAAACCAGGGATGAGCTCTAGTAAGAAAGAACGTGAAGAGGAGGATAGATGGAAATCGAGGATGCATTAGTTTGCTAGGGCTGTCATAACAAAATAGCACAAACTGGGTGGCTTAGACATCAAAAATGTACTTTCTTACAGTTCTGGAAGCTGGAAGCCCAAGTTTGGTTTTTCTGAGGACTTCCTCCTTGGCTTGCTGATGTCCACCTTCTCCCTGTGTCCTCACATGGTCGTCCCTTAGTCTGTGAGTATCTGTGTCCTAATCTCCTTTTCTTATAAGGATATCAGTCATATTAGAATAGGACCCAACCACATGACCTTATTTTACTTTAATTACTTTCTTTAAAGAAAAGACCTTATCTCCAAATATTTTCTAGGGGTTAGGACTTTGACATATAAATTTTGGGGAGACACAATTCAGTTTGTAAAAGAGGGGAAATAAGTAATGTGTAAAATGAGTAAAGAAATGGAATGAAGGAGAGAGAGAAATCAGGCATAAAGCATAAGGTATGAAAGCAGTCATTTGCATAGTTAGATTCTATTATAAATAAACAAAGGTGAAAAAAAAGAAGCCAACTAAGAAATAAAATAAAACAAATCAATGCCCTCAGTGAGGGAAACAAAAGAAGTGTAAATATTTGTACAAAGACAAATGAGAGATAGAATACATAAAAGATTAACAAAGGAAAAAAGAGACAGATGAGGGATGATGACATAAAATTGGATAAAGACAAGGAGAAGAATGAAAAAGAAAAAAATAGAAACCCAGTGCTACAACACACTGGGTTTACACTGGATTCCATTTTTGTTTTGTTTGGGAAAATGACCTATCATTTTGTAAAGCTGAATAGTGAAGCACATGGTTTCTATGACTAAAGACTTTACTGATATGAAATATTATAAGAAGGCAAGGCTGATATTGGAAATATCATGGAGACAGAGTCAAGAATACTTTCCTATATGACAGTACTGTAAAGCTGAATAGTGAAGCACATGGTTTCTATGACTAAAGACTTTACTGATATGAAATATTATAAGAAGTCAAGGCTGATATTGGAAATATCATGGAGACAGAGTCAAGAATACTTTCCTATATGACAGTACTGATCTGTTTCATAAGAGAAAGCATATCAGAGGCATTTTATAAAGCTTCGGGGGGCTTTAGAAAGCAAAGAAATTGAGATTGAGTCTCTGGAATCCGACAGCAGGTTTAACAGGAGATACTGTTCTGCTACAGCTCTCACCACGGGAGTTCAATTTCAACAGTGCTAATCTTTCCATGGTGGCGCAAGTTTAAATTTGTGTCCCTGAGGAAAAATTTCCAAAGTAATTCCCATTGAACTTGCCTCCCAGAAATCCCCGCTTTGTGCACTATCCAGGTGGCACACGTGCCTCTCCTGGGGCAGCTGTACCTCTCGCTCCACTCAGTGAAGGCTTATCCATTTGACATTTGAGATGCTGAATTCTCATTCCAGTATGCTCAAATAAAATTCTTTATTGTTTTGTAAAACTTCTGGCATGGAATTTTATGACAAATTTTTTATAAACATTTTAATGTAATTTTGCCCACCTGATTATTCTCTGGCTTCTGGTATTGCAAATTAATATAATATTTTGAAAATATAACACTAGATTATTTTAGCTATATTGAAAAACATCAGTGCATCCATTACTATTTTATTTTCCCCTATAATTATAAGTGCCTTCCTTTTCTATGTATATAGAAATAGTGTAACAACTAAGCAGTCTTTAAATTAAAAAAATCACTATGTAACTTTTTGATGTCATTCAAAATGAAACGAGATCTGTTTTAATTCCAACTTAGGTTGGGATTTGGAATGTTATGTATTTATTGCACATAACAGTGTTTCTTTAATTGAGGTTCTCCGGATCACCTGGATCACTTCGGGTGTTATGAAAAAAAAAAAAAAGGAAATTTTAGGAATCTACTCCATATCTAGTGAACCAAAGTATCAGGGCTTGGTCCAATGAAACCACATTAAAATGTACTTCCCAGGTGATTCTAATACTTCCTAAATTTTAAGAACCATTGGTAAATACTTTAAATACAAGAACTAAAATTGATTCCAAATAAATCACCCTTCTAAACTGTCAAACACTTTAGTACTATTTGTTATCTGTGTGAATTTTATATATATAACAAATTATTTTTGTCTCCTTAAAATTTCCTTGAAATGATTTTCAGCTTTACATTTCTTCACTTTTGTTACGAACACTTGAAAACTTTTTTGTTCTGTTTTTCTTGCTTTAGAGACTTTATTGTAACAAGGTAATGTCAATTTAATGAGTCCAAAGTCATTACGTACACAAGCAAAAGCAGAACAAACACTTCATATCTGTCTATGGACACATGGCCTTCAAAGTCCATATAAATTCTTTCTCCCTTCAAAATTTGACAATGTTGAGGAAATATAATTAAAAACAAAATCTTCTCTCAGCCCAGAAATCTTCTCCACAAGGTGGTAGACAAAACACAACAAACAAACGCTTTTATTATTGAATTAGCATTAAATAAGAATCACAGGCAATCAGCTCAGAGATTGCAAAGTCAGAAAGAAACTTCACCCTTTTATATGGCCAAGCAGATACAATCCATTATATATATGCTTTCAAGGTAAACAATAACTAGTCCTCAAGTAAGAAAATTTGACAGCACCATTTGTCAGACATAGTTTATCCTCAAATCAGCTATTACCAGGGTGACCATCTGTGTTAGCTATTTGGCTTTATCCAGAGGAAAAACAAACATCTCATATCTTTAATGACAGGAGGTAGTTTTGCAACTTGGAGTAAGGTGCTCACTGAAGTTAGGCTCCTAACCCTCCCAGAGAAACTGGGAGATACGGGTGTTGTCTTCTTTTATGTTGACATTTCAAAGAGAGGGTTCCCAAATCCTTGAGAAAGGCATTCCTGAGTCTCAAAGCTGACAAAAAGGTAACTTGGAGTAAGGTGCTCACTGAAGTTAGGCTCCTAACCCTCCCAGAGAAACTGGGAGATAGGGGTGTTGTCTTCCTTTATGTTGACATTTCAAAGAGAGGGTTCCCAAATCCTTGAGAAAGGCATTCCTGAGTCTCAAAGCTGACAAAAAGGCATGTCTAGTTTTCAAAAGGATTTATACACATTTCAAAAGAGGAGAAAGATCTTACAATTATAAGTTTTCTAAAGTAAATGCTCAAAAAAGGGGAGGTGGGGAGAGCATCTCTTTCCGCATTTTCAACGTGGAGAATAAACTTCTTGTTTTTAATTTATATTTGTCCTTACAACAACTATTACCCTTAAATGTGAATTCTGAAGAACGGCAAAACTGACTCATTATCAGATAAAGGCTTTCAGCTGCCTTTGCAAGTGTCAATAACTTTAATATATCTAAATTTTCTCCCTTATTTTCCCTGTGACCGAGGGTCTACATTTACAGGACAACAGGGTGGGTTCATCAATAGTCATCAGTTTGTAGTGGTAAACCTGGCACGCAAGGGAGGTTTGCTTCTGTAAATTTGCTTCTTAATTCTATCATATCACCAACTGAGTCAACTTGCCATTGAAATTTCTAATAATACTGATGTTTAGTGAGTTCTTGACTTTTAGAACTGGTTTTGAACTCCAATCTGGACTAGGGAACTTTCATTTTAAGAATGAAAGTTCAGTAGTGAGATAACCAAAAATATTTGCTAGGAGATTCCGTTCAGAAGGGGCACTCACAAACTGCATTTGATCTGAAGGATGCTCATCAGGACATACCTGGGGGCATCTGGACCCTCAGTGGTGGTTGTGCTTGAACTGTTTCCCTTCTAGGGAAAGAGAGAGACTTGTACAAGTGTTATTCCCAGCGCATTCCTTTGACTTTCTGAATAAATAGGCATCCCATCACTTTCTCACTCCACTCCAATTTCTATCTCCTTGAAAAATGTGCAATGTGAACTGGCTGGGGCCAGAGGGGATGCTCCTGGTTTAGCAAGAGGCAGCAGGATGAGGAGGAGCCCTGTTTGACTCAAGATGTTTACTCTTAAAGGGCTGGTTCCCAAGGAGCTGGAGAGATAGTTCTTGGGCTTCAGTCAAAGAAAAGAATAACACAGCTGCCCTCAGCAAGGGGGAATTCCAGCATAATGGATTGGCAATGGAAACAGTTTAAACCAATATAAATATAATAGCCACCCACTGAGAGGCAATTTACACGCACCAGGCCAGCCTTGCTGTGGTGTACTTGGCCAATGTAACCCACCCAGGAGTATTTATGAGGCTTGATACAAGAAACATGGGTTGAGAGAGAATGGAGAGGGGTGGTGGGGGTTGGTGGGGGATGTCATTCAGTGCAAATAGCATACTAAATCACAGCCTCCTGCTTCAGGAGGGACACTTTTGCCTCCCGAATCTGGCCTTGATTTCAGTTCTGGTTATGTCCCTAAATGGCTAAATGTTTCTGCATATGTTACTTCCCTAATCTACTTCAATGAAAATAGGGGGTTAAATTTGAGAGCAAGTCAAGAAAAGTGGCTGGAACTTGGGCTCTGGAGCCAGGCTCTCTGGGTGCCATACCAAGCACGTCTCGTGATTGCTGTGACTTAGGCAACTTTCTTAACCTCTCTAAGCCTTACTTTCCTCATCTGTAAAATGGGGACAGTATACTACTTTCCACATACACTTCTTATGAGTATTAAAGGAGATATCCATGTAAAAGCACTTTCATCATGCCGAGCATAAGATGTGTACTCATTAAAGGTTAATAACCCTTATCATCAGAGACCTCTGCAGTCTCTTCCTGTTCCTTACAGCTAAGATCTTTAGAAATGTTTTGTCACTTCTAATTTATAATCAGGTTTTAATGCCTAAGGGAAATTATATTTAAGAAGTCTACTTGATGATTATATTTTTTGGCTTTATATTTCTAAAATAATATTTATTTTTATACCTTTAATTCTAAATCATTAAGCATTGTTTCAGAAAAGTGTCTCTTTTCCCATGATAAATTCCATCAAATTTGCAGAAATTAAGGGGCCTCTGCCTTTGTTTACCCCTTTACATTTCAGAGGCTGTCTTAGCAGTCCTCATGTTATGCCCAGGGGTGAGGGTGTAAGTTTCTAAAAGTCAGAAAATGTTCTCCAGTGCATGGATCTGCATGAAGTATGAGAAGGAAACAGAATACTAGGGTACTTCAAAGAGTTTGTGGAAAATAGAAATTAAAAGATACTATGAATCTTTCTATGAACTTTCAAAGTACCCTTATATATCTCTTTGGATTTAAGAATTACTTTACCTAATTACTACTCTGTCAGAAATGACAAAAGAGAAATAAGTTAAGGCACTTTTATAACTCTTCATCAGTATCACAGTGGATAACAATTGAAAATGAGAAGATGGACGCTGGAAACATAAAATTCTCACAGATCTAGGAGGATGCATGTACATATTTTATGTTTTGCTTGCTTAGAATGAAATGAGACAAAGACACATTACTGTCTGTGGTAGGACATGCAAGTAAAACTGAAAAGAGTATACATATTTTTAAAAGATGTAAGATCCCCATAGACTTAAGTAGTGGTAACAAACTAGTCCCTCGCGATTCCCCTTGGGTTGTGGGGAGGGAGAATCCCTGACCCGGGTGCACCCGCCAGACAGAACATAAAGAAAAGGCCTTTTATTTGGGAAGATGTCCAGCAGGAGACAGAGGGTAAAGTCCCAAATGCCTCTCCCATCGACTGAGGGGTGGGACACGGTGTCTTCAGGTGTGATGGACAGCTCTGCCTCCTTTGAAGGATGTATGGGTGGAGACAGGATGTTTTTTCTTTGTGGAATTTAATGAGTACCTCAGACTCAGCCTTCTGTATTATTTTTGGAAAGAGTGACCATTAATGAAAAACAACTTTCTCCATGCCACTAATTCTTTATCTTTGCAAGGAAGTGGTATGCAACTAAGAAGGAATGGTAATGTATGTTAAATACCACCTTTACCGAGATGAATTAATTTTAAGTTAATGAAAATTTGCAACCAAGCTGCATTCTTCATTTTGTGAGTTGTAGTTACTGTCTATAATTAAGGGACAGAACCCTCATCCTCTGTAAATGTGTGTGATATTTGTGGAGATAAGAAAACCTTTAAGATGCTGCTCAAGGAGATATTTTATTTAAATATTATCAAACCCAAGCTTCACTATGTAGGTATGTATATGTGTTGCGTGTATTTATTTCAGGGCTGTTTATAAAAAGTGTTTCTTTGTATCACTCTGTTAAGCAATACGAAGCCATCAGCCAATCAGTTTTCCTCTTCACCACCAAGAATCTCAGAAGTCCAGTGAAGTTCTTTGTTTCCACATCACAGTCACCCATGACTTCCAGGAGACACTGGACAGTTTTCCTTTCAGCACCGTGATCAGAGGGAAGTGTTAGGTTTGGCAAGATGGAGAAAAGAGAGAGAGAGAGAGAGACCTGAGCTAGGTGCCATTTCAGGCAAAAGCTTTATTCCACTAACGTGGAGGGGAGACTGAGCCAGATTGGTTCCCCCGAACCCAGGAAAGCAGGAGTTATAAGACTGTTTAGGAGGGTTCAGAGTAATGGGTAATTTTGAAATCAGTGGTATGCAAGATGACACAGTCTTTGTGGTCCAATAACATCTGGTTGGTTAGGGCTTAGGCTCTTGATGAGCCACTATCTCAGTAGGAAGCAGTCTAGCCTGAATGAAGCCTGCTAGACACAACCCACAAGACATTCCCTTGATGATAATGGTAATGTTTACCCCTTCCCAGGAGAGGAACTTCGCTGCTCAGTTCCCGGTGCAGAAAAGGGAAAGGGGAGAGGGGAGAAGGGGAAAGTTGCTTAACCTGGCTGTGCTGATGATAAGCTCGCCATGCAGCCTAATAGGAAGGATTTTCCTCTGAACATATGCGTGTGTGTGGAGGTTGGGTGGGGGGACGGGACGGTTACATACTCTGAAAATTAGAGCTCTTTGTCCAGTAATGATGATGAGGTGGTGAAGGCAAAAATCTCTCCTTAAAGGTTTTTTTTTTTTTTTTTACTTCCTTTAATTTTACAATCTGTAAACAAGAAGAACAATCTTTTCATATGTTTAATTCACGTATATTATGTTAAAATTGCTTACAGGACATAATTGAACAGTAAGGTACTTTCAAGTGACCCAGTTGAGAAGATCATAACCTTTCTAAACATTAGTAGTATTTTAGCGACCTCACCAATTAAAATGAAGTTTTGGTTACAAAAGAAATTCCTGACCAAGCAGCAAATTATTAATTACAATAATCCTATCACAAATTTGTAGAGTGTATGAGCAGATTCACCTGTTTTTTTCAGCTTATACAGATAAATTTGAACGTAATTTTTCATGTCTGGTTTCCTCTTTATTCACTAAATTCCCCATTTTTAATCACTAAAATGAATACTTACTTAGGTTAACAATCTAAAAAAACAAAAAAAAAATTTTAAAAAAGCAATACTAGCCCTATATCAATGAAAATCAAGGTTTATTCATGCTCTTTTATCCAGAATCTTCTTACAGAGACAAGTATAATTCTTGTTTTAAAGCCAGCATGATCTGGGTTACAGAAATAAAGAGGTTAAAAAATAAAGAGGTTAAAGGTGGTCCAGATGTGACATGACTACACTATTTACCATCATCTTAATAACTGACAAATGATTGAAAGCAACACTCAACAATGACATGATTTCCCTAAAGTGTTGATAACAGCCGAAATGGGTGATTTTGAATAAAAAAGACTTAGTTGGTTTCTAATACCTGTATTCTAGAACTATCAGAAAATCCTATTACTGCAACTTTTATTGAAAGAAAATTCTTAAAATACTAGAGTGAGGAATCATCAACCTTCAGGACATGTTTTAAATTATTTTACCCTTATTTATTTTATTCTGCATACTTTATGATCCACTTTTTAATCCTAAAAATAATCTTTAATCCTGAAAAATAATTAGCATAAAAATGTAAGATGATTGGAAGGTTTTCAGAGAGAGAGAGAGAGAGAAGATCAAGAAGGTGTCACCAGGCCCTTAGTGTAAGTGAATTACTGTGACTGGGCACTCACAATGGCTCTACGGTTCCCAGCAGAAAAGACAAAAAGATAACCACATTGGCTTACACATTTCCTTTTTTCTTGTCTGACAAAAGAAAACCAACAGTCATCTGTGGAAATGAACCTGTTCCTGGGACCTTTTTAGCAGAAATTTATCATGTGGTTCCTTGTATAAGGGGTGCTGAATAATGTAACAATGTCTGCAAGAAACAAGAATACCGTTCAGATGGACAGTTCTGGTAGTGATTCACTTTACTGGCTGAGAACATAACATTAAATTGTACTCGGTGAAGGGCTTTCTGCAGGGGATAAGAGGAAACGGCCAAGGCATTCCACTTTCTGATGATTAAACTTGATAATGGGGACAGAGCGTGGAGACTAGAAGAAGGGACAGTTAACATGCCCGGTACACTGTCTCCAACACCATATGTCTTACAAGAGCCTTTGGTCTGTGTTGGGTGGCAGTTAACTCATGACTGAATTCTCACAGGTTCCTGCACTGCAGATAGTCTAAGTTGTTTGCTAAAGTGAAAAACTTACAGTTAAGAGGAAAAGGTGGTGACTGAATTGAGAAAGTTTGAGAGAGAAACTTACCTCTGGCTCAGACTGAAGGTCAACTTGATTCATCTTCAGTTGTGGGAACAGGGTTACCTAAAAGTGGTGCCAATCTTTTTCACAAAGAGAAGTGTTTTATCCTGTACAGCATCTCAGAGTGTTTGGTTGAACCTCTGTGTTCAGTGCTGCATTGCAGAGACAAGATAACTTCAGGATGGAACATGTTTATAGCAAGTGCTATTGAAGACTTTAGCCTTAGCGGGTAGGGGAGTCTTTGCATGGTCCTTGTAGGATGTCTGTATTTAAGTAAATTACTCACATAAGTGATGGTGGCTTTGAAACTGATTTTAGATTTTATACAGTGATGCTGAGCTTTGAAGTACACTAGACAAAAAGACAATATCTTTGAAGTCAGAGAAACTGAATTCTGGTACTATCTCTTCCAATTTAGCCTCCCTAAACTTCAGCTTCCTTTTTTGAAAAATGCATGTGGAAGTTATTTGAAGTTTGAAATAAAAAAAACAGGTACAGAGATTGTTTACATTCAACAATTACTATTTCTCATATCTTGCATCTCATTTGGCACGTACTGGTTAACTTGCTTCTAAATGCCAAGACCGTAAGGCTGAGAAAATAAAACTTATCAGCATAGCTGGTTATGCAGCTTGCATTCAACATAGCCATTTTCTGTCTTCACCCTACCTCTCCCAAACATTAGCTGTGTATTAGAAAGACCGTAAAAATGTATTATTTTTATCTTGTGGCATGTACTGAAGTCATAGAAGAAGCCATCATTTCTCAAAATGTGTATCCTAGATGAACTACCTCAGAATCACTGAAGGTATTTGTCAGATACCTTGTACACAAGTCAGACCTACTGATCTAAATTTTGGGTACCAGGAATCTGCATCTTTAAGCAAGTGCCATAGGTAACTTATATATATACTAAAGCTTGAGAATATCTGTAGTTGGCTATGAAATGTCTTAATCCCAACTCCGAATATTTAAATGCCAAATACTTAATCCTCTTAATCCCTTCCCTGCCATTGTTATAATAAACCATATCCCATAGTATGAAGTGGGAAGCATTATCAGGAGACAGGAGGAATATGCCTGCAGATGTCATCTTTAGCTCAATGTGGAAGATTATATTTTTTAGACTTTGCATACCAATATATCCCATCACATATGCTCTTTTCACAATGTGATACTGACATTCTTCCACCAAAAGATGGGGTCTATGTGTATTCCCCTGTATCTGAATGAGCCTGTTGTTACAGCAGAAATGATACTGTGTGACTTCCAAGTCTAAGTTATAAAAGGCATTATTGTTTTTACCTCTTCCTCTTGGGATGCCTGCTCTTAAAACCCAGCCGCAATGCTGCAAGGAAGCCACATATCCACTTGAGAAGGACATGCATAAATATTCTTCCCAAAGCCTCAGGTAAGATTTTAGTTGACCAACCACACAAATGAATGAGATCTCATTTGTTTCCAGCCCCCAGCCTTCAAGCTACCCCAGCTGATTCTACACAAAGTAGAGATTCCTGAGCGAAATAAGTGTCCTGTTGTTTTAAGCCACTACTAAGCTTTGGAGTAGTTTGTTATGCCATTTGTTTCCAGCCCCCAGCCTTCAAGCTACCCCAGCTGATTCTACACAAAGTAGAGATTCTTGAGCGAAATAAGTGTTGTTGTTTTAAGCCACTACTAAGCTTTGGAGTAGTTTGTTATGCATCAAAAGATTAAAAGAATACCTAAATTACAAGTAATTGTTTATATGAGTCTCAGCTGGTGATGTTAACTTCCTCTCGTGGACATCTAGTATATTCTGAACTGTATTCCATTCATTCAATCAATATGTCATATTTCACTGGGAGTTCTGGATTTTATCAAGACTGGAGTGGCTTGATCCAGTTCTTCCTCTTCTATCCTGCATCATTAAATTGGGCATATGATAGGTTACATTGCTCCTTTATAGTCAATATAGGAAGTGGATTGACTATTTACTCCACTTTTGAATGGAAAATTTTAAACTGTGTAAAACAAAAGGGAATTGAATATCACCAGTCAAAAATTAGTGAAGGATGTTTTTTGAAAAAAGAAATAGCTAAATGAAAGAGAGAGAAATGCAAGAAAAATAGGTGTGAACACTTTGCCCAAGTGCAGCTGAAACCGGTTCCACTTGAGAGGTTCTCTTTTTAAGCCTTTCTGAACAAAGCATTATTCTAAGGAATGAGGAAACCATAACTACATCTGACAGGTCCTGCCCTTCAGGATTTCACTTCTCCAGTGGAGGAGATATACAGGCAGACACATACAGATCTCTAAGAGAGTTCATGTTTATGGAGGTCATAGAATAGATATGAGAATATGGAGAAGAAAGGTTGATACCAACAAGGCAGATCAGTATCAAAAAATTTGGATGAGATTTGACATGAGGATATTTTGTGATGAGGGAAGGATATGTCATTGAAAGTAGTTTCAACTTGAGAAATAGAAAAAAGGCAAAAGGATGCAGATAATGCTTTAGGAACATTTATTATTCTTATGAACTGGAATGGGTTGTACGGTTAATAGAATATAGAATTATAGGAACAGGCCAAGGTCTTTACTCATTTTGAACAAATGGACTTTGTTTTGCATGGGGAAGTGAAAGGGTTTAGAAGCTAGGGGAAGGACACAAAATTTGTTTTAATGATGATAATCAAGATAGTGGTGCCAAATATAGATCAAAAAGTGTGAAGGCAAGAAAATCTGTTAAGAAACTATTTCAGTTCTTTAGTCAATAAGAGCCAAAACCAGGGCAGCAGCGAGCAGAGGAATGCAAAGAATGAAATAGTGGCCATCAGGGGAATACAAAGAATAAAACAGATGCAAAAGATGTTAAGGAGGTAGGTCTTTTGGGATGTGATGATTGATGGCCAGTCAGGTTCAGTTTATGGGAAAAGAGGGAATGGAAGGATAACTGCAATACTATTAGCAGAAAGGAGCTGTTGGTTGAGTGTTCCTGTTTGCTTGTGTATGTGAGTGGGCTGTGTGTGTGCTTCCTCCACCAGCTTTTGAGCTGCTTGAGGGCAGCATCCCTCAGGGCCTACTAAGTTATCATGCAAGGTACTCAGTAAATAATTGCTGAGTTGAATGTGAATGATAGAGAAGGCAAAAGAAAAATGAATGACACCAATAATTATGGAAAGACAACGATGTATCAGAAGTTTTGTGTGTTAGGACCTTTACATATGTATAAAATGCAATCTTTCCAACATTGCTATGAGGTAAAAATGATTATCTCTACTTTACAGGTGATGAAACTAAGGTGCAAGCTGGCTATATGCAGTAAGGATGGCATCCCTGTCTATCTGATTGCATAGATTATGTCTTTCTCCCTCTAGCATAAGATCTTCCTGCAGAATGACCCATCTCTGGTCATTTTCCAACACCCATTCCCTGTAGTTCCATCACCACCCCATGCACACGTTGAATGTTTAAGACTGAATTTAAGATCATGACTATTTCTATAATTATTAAGTTACCTATTGTGTTCCCTCTTGGTGGGTGGCATTGAGGCAGAGAGAGCATTTATAGTTTACAGATCGGTTCCATGTGCATTTAATTTTCAGCCGGTCCTATAAAAGATTTCACTATCTCTCTAAGGATTGATGCACAGTGGAGGGCATACTAAATATTACAACATATATTAACCTAATATTTGAGAAAGTCAGAAATACTCCAAAAGCATATGCATCCAAAACAGACACTTAATAAATTAAATGAACTTTTCCACAAAAAAAGGGTCATGATTATATTTGCTTAAGTTTGTTCAAATGACAGAAAAATACATATTATTTTTTAAATACCGTAAGAAAAAATAAAACACCAAAAACATGTGTCTTGGATATTTAGAATTATAAATATCTCTGTTCTGCAAAAAAGTGTCATACCTCAACACATGTTAGATGTCTATTGTGAGCAGACAATTGGAAGGCAGGGTTAGAAGGAAGCGGAGGAAACAAAACAAAACTCAAACGGGCCACCAAAGTATAGTGCTACTCATTATAGAAGAGCATAGCATAATTGCTCCCTTTCAAGACATTTAAATGATTTTTTTTACCTGTGGATTTTTTACAAAATAGTACAATTTTTGGATTGCCTCTGTGTCCTGGACTAGTGGAAGGTCCTGTCTTTATGGTTTTCTCAGGGAGCAATACAGACTATTTACTTATTTAGTTAAAGCCTTGAGTGTGTCTGGTAGGTTTAGGCTTCAGCATATTCTAAATGGACTTAAAATCCTAGATATGTAGCTCCCTCTGGGTAGAATCAGACAACCCGTGTTCTGGGAAATGGGGCATAGCAATTCAATATGCTTCCTAATATTGTCTTTAAATTTCTTTATTGAACCTTTGACACTATTTTTTCATATTCTAAATGGACTTAAAATCCTAGATATGTAGCTCCCTCTGGGTAGAATCAGACAACCTGTGTTTTGGGAAATGGGGCATAGCAATTCAATATGCTTCCTAATATTGTCTTTAAATTTCTTTATTGAAACTTTGACACTATTTTTGATAATCAGGTCAGTGATGACTATACATCAAAAAATGTTTTCCCTTGGGGGTGTGTATACATTTATATAGAAACTTATTATTGCCCTGAAATTCCCAAATCATCCACACGATCTCATAAAAGCTACCGAAATAAATGGATGGATTTATGTAGGTCCATGAAAAACATAACCAATATTTCTATGACAATGACCAGCTTAACTCATTTTAGAACATACCAGAGCAAATATCACTCTGAAAATATTTATTAAGCACATGAACATCCAGATGTGCTTCAGTGGGATGTAGTAAACTATTAGGTTTATAGGGTTTTACATCTGTCATACCTTCCAAGTTTGGTTCTTCAGTTTTAGGAAATAATGGTATTGTTTTTATTTTTATTATTTTTAAGGAGTGACTTCGAAATAATACAAAAAATAGGTAGAGCTCTGTAAAAGCTTAGGACAAGGGGAAGAATATGAATGCATTTATGCTTCTTTATAGAAAAGTTTGCCGATTGGTTTGAACAATAAAGCTATTAATTGCTCCTTAGTATCTGGGGAAAAATATAGGATTCTATTACCATTTGTTTGAAAATATATGAACACAGCAATACATTCTCATTAACACAATAACTGCGATTCATTGAGCTCTTTGTGTGTTGCAGGAAGCTCGCACCCATTACCTCACAGTGAGACTGTGAAGTAAGTAGATGGAAAGGAACTGGCACTAGAAGAGGTCCACTATCTGGCCTTGACACAAGTAATAAGCATCAGAGTTGACATGGGAGGTCAGTTTGTCAAACTCCACTCTTCTAGTTTGCTCTATGCAAGGGTTGAATTTTATTTTTTTTATATGTTGGGTCTTTCTACAGGATAATTTAGATGTATTGGCTGTAATTCTATAATGATTTTTGGGAGGTTGATGCTCCACAACATTTTTTATAGTGTGTTTTCTTGTTTCAGGCATTTTAATTACAAATTACATTACCTTTAAATCCAAAGTAGATTTACATAAAAGGAAACATAAACTAAGTCACGCTGTCTTTTTGTGAGGATATAAAGCTTGCCATTATTCAGGCACTATATTTTACTGTCTTAGGAAATATTAAAATTCTTAAGGGAATATTTCCATTGACTTTGGAGTACATAAGAAAATTAATGTCTCATGCGAAGTCTAAAAATTATATGGATCAAATTTAATTATTATTTACTAAAAAGTGGAATTTACTAGACTCTCCAATTTGACCAGGCTTAGCCATTTTGGGATTTTAGGGATTCCAGGTCTCTTTTTTTTTTTTTTTGTAAACAAGGGTATATGCATGAAGAAATTTAATTTTCATGGATGATAAATAGATATAATGAGAAAGTATTTATAATTTTCTTTCTATTGTTTAATCTGTTGTTTTCTCCTGTGATCTAAATCTAAATTATGCTTTCTTTAACACACCCATAGTAAATTATGAAGTACAGTTATTTTCCAGTGTTTTTTGATCTATGAATTTAGTCATGATATTCATTTAAAGGTTTTGATGTTAATTAAAGAAAAAGATAAAGATAAAAGAAAAAAGAAAAATGTATATATATTCATAATATATAACATATTATATAACTAATATATTACATAATATATTAATATAAAATCAATATTAAAATTAATATATAGTATGTTTGTGAACTTTGTTACTATATTAGTGTGTGTATGCACAAATACACATATAGAAGAAAAGTGATAACAGGCCTTGGTAGACAGATCATGTGACTAGTGTCAGAATATTTCAATTAATTTAACTTATAAATAAACAATATACCAAGAAATTTTGATGTAAGGCTATTTGTTAAGTGACCATGTTCATTTTAATACCACACTGACCTAGATGAATCCAAAATCTATGTTCTAATAACTATATGACTTTAGAATAGATGCTGGATTCCTAAAACTCAGATTTTTCATTTGTAGAAAGGAGTTAAGATTGATATCTCACAGGATTGTTGTGAAAATTAAAAGCAAGCTAGTGAATAAAAAATGTTTGGCAGAGTAGCTAGCACATAGTAAGTTGCCAGTTAATAGTTACATTTTATTTATACAAAGTGTCTTTTTAGTTTTAATATGATATTTCTGGATTGGGACACCATTTTAGGTCACTGTATTGGTTAATAGTGGGAAGAACTTAGGAATCATCCAGTACAAACCTCACCATTTTGGCAAAATAACATTTGGAGATGTTGAAACAGTTCTTCGTGGAGTGACAGAATACGGTAGTAGTAAAATCAGCCTTGGAATCCAGCCTTCCTGAAGCTGAATCTATGAGGGTACCTCTTCTGCTGGGGTTCAGTGAGAAAAGTAAATGACACCTTTTTTTCCTCCAGATTCAATTGGAACAAAGGAGACAGAATGATGGAGAAAGAACTGATTGGAGAATCTGCCTAATATTTGATGCCTAGGGAAGTTTTATTTTGCCCACCTAGTCACAGATAGTGCTGGAGCAAAAGAGACTCTGAATTGGGCATTGCCTTCTCGTGATTGTAACACACAGAGGAGAGGGCAGGGCCTGCTTCTCAAGGATGGGCTGCCAAAAGCCAAAAGCAAAAATCCCAGCCTGGTGGGCCTGAGCTGAGCATACTCCATTTCCTCACACAGATTTTTCTGTCACGTAAATGAGTGGGAGATTGCGACAAAGACAGTCTGGGCAATTCCTCTTTATAGAAATAGAAGGGAAAGAAAAAAAGAGAGTCCCTATGACATTTAAAAATAAAATCCAGTCATCACATTTCATTTTATTTTAGTATCTGATAACGGTTCATATGGGCCTACTCTATAATATCTTTAAGATAAAAACATTTCCCTGATTTTCTTCTAATTTCTCCTACTTTATTTTATATTAAAAGGTCACTTACAATCATAATCTAAATTCTGTGAGTAATAAAACTATTTACTCTTTTTCTCTAAATCTAATTGTATTTGAGAATATCTGGCTTGCCCCATTTTTTTGCTTCTCATTGGCAAATTGTCTTAATCCTTTTTTGCTTTCTCCTCAAAGGCCACATTTTAGAACCTGATTTTGGTGGCTTTTCCTCAACTTTTTTTCTTATGTGATCTATCAAAACTTTCTGGAAATTTAACTTGGTACCTCAAGCACTCAATAAAGTCCCCAAGGCAGTATTTATTGCGGAAAAACTGTTCTACCTTGTTATTTTGATTAGTTAGGATTATATTTAAAATAAATTTAAAACAGTGACATGAAAAGCAGAATAAATCAACTTAGAATGAATGCTAGACCTAATAAGCAGTATGATCTGAATGTATTTAACAGTAAGGAAATGAATATAATGTCATGGAAGCTTGCTAATCTGCAATAACTATGAGGAGATCTACTATAGGTTATTATATTTTGTGTATTAGCAAGAATGTGTGAAATTTCAGGGTGTGAAAATAGAGATATCAAATGTACTGTATTTATTTTGAAGAACTGTTTTAACTATTCATAGTTTTTCATAATATGTTGGTGAATGCATAGAATACTCTTGTTAAAATATGTGAAATTTTCTCAATAGAATTATCTGCTGGCTATTATATTTTTGCTGACAAGTGGGGTAAACTGCCAGGATCTTCCTGTGGAAATTTTGAAGATTAGCAGATCATTAAAAAGAGTTACTGAAGTTTCATGGCAGTTGTTATTTGTTCTTGACAAATTTCACATTAAAAGCCAGTAATTTTCATGTAATATTTAGTATTATAAGCAAATCACCACTCTTCCATGACTGTCCTATTTCTATTCCCACTTCAGAATGAAAGCAACAAATATATTTACTAAAAATAAAAAAAAATGTATATTTTTTTCACATGGGGGACCTCAATTTGAGTGAATATTGTTGAACTGAGTTGAGCATACCTGGGTGGATTGCTGTATTTGAGTTCACTGAGTAACCTATAAGCATTGTATTTTAAAAAGCAGTTGATCTTCACCCCCAGACATTGTGACTCACCATCACATTGTCCTGTTTATTTTTTCCACTGCACACATGTTTATTTTCTATCTCCCCTTTTCTGCTGCTCCAAGGGTGACATAGAAAAGGGCCTTTCCAGGTTTGCTCACCATTGGATTTTCTGGGCCTCACACAGTACCTGTGATTGGCACACACTTAATGACCATTTGTCAGATGAAAAGGCAGACTCACACCAGCAGGATTTTGTGTCTCCACATATGCAGAGTTCACTATAAAACTGGGCCTTCGTTTACATGTGTTGTTAGGAGTGAGTCTGGAAACAACTCAGAATTTGCTCTGTGAGATTTTGCTGGGAAAGTGCTGAGTCTCTTTGCTGGCACACAGCAGCCCGGAAATAGTCTACACTTGTAAATATACAGGTCTTCATGCATGCAACTGTATAGGAAAAAACAATTGAATTTGGAGAGTTTTACTTTTCTCACCTCTCTGAAAACATTTCTTCCTCCATACAACCAAGTTAAGAGCATCAGCAAATGTTTTAGCATTTTGCCTTGTGGTGACAAAACTAGTACAGGAAAGAAGGAGTTGGGAAACTACAGGCCACTGGCCAGATCCAGCCCATAAGCTAAGAAGGTTCCTTACATTTTTTTAAAAGGTTGCTTAAAAAAAATAAAAAAAGGAAAGGAAGAATAGACTATGCAAACTATATGTGGCCCACAAAGCCTAAAGTATTTATTGTCTGGACCTTTACAGGAAAAGTTTCCTGCCCAGGCCTAGAAGACAGCTAAATTTATAACACCCGTCACCTCACTAAATTATTCCATTTAACAACCAAAGTAAAATGAGTTTCAATAATATTGCATTTTAGTGATTTATAAACAGTTCAGTTTGCTGTGAAATTAATTATCATTCTAAATGTGTTTTACATGTATTCTTCATTAAGTATTACATTTTTAGTCTTGGATAGGCCTTGGATTCTTAATTCTGGCAATAAGAATAAGAGTCTTGGACCTATATGAAAACTAAAACATTTTTCATTCCTATTTAAATCAATATTAGAAACAAAGTATCTCTGATTTTACATTGTAAACAAGAAAAATGTTATGTGTGTATCATTTATTTAGCTTGATTTTTCTTTCTTCAAAAATCAATGTTTATCATAGAACGATGTATTACACAAATATTCTTCATGTCACTAAAAAAAGAGGACATAAATAAAATAAATAAATAAATAGATACATGAGAGAAAAAGAGAAAAGAGAAAGGGAGATGACAACATGTGATCAGTATTTTTGGTTTAATTTATAATTTGGTTTATTTTATAATATCAGACTTACATAGAGCATACATTTAACTATTTTTCCTGTATTTTCTAGAAATGCTGACCACATGTTTTTGAGCCTTGGAAAACTTCCATTTTAAGAAAATATACTTTTCATCTTGTTCAACTTTAGGTGATGATTCTGCCACACCAATATTAAAATATTAAAATATTTTGTTCTCTATATTTCCAATGAAAAGAAATGATAGGACTATATTGTAGTAGATTGAATTATGTCTCACCAAAACTCATTGAAGCTTGAATTGTGTTCCCTAAGTTTTACGTATTAGAAACTTGGCCCCCACTGTTATTGTTAAGAAGGTGGGAAATCCTACTATGCTAATTGAAAGGTGGAGCCTTGAAGAGGTGATTGGGTTATAGGGCAGTGCAATAGTGAATGGATTAAAAATGGTGGTCAGGAGCCTGGTTCTGAGGGCTTTTAAAGAAGAAGACAGTATGTCTTTCTCTCTCTGCTTCCACCATCTTCCAATGTGAGACCCCTGCCTGGGTCACTGTTGCCACCACCAGATGGACTTTGGATTTCCCAGCCTTGGAAACTGTAAGCAATGAATTTCATTTTCTTTATAAATCACCCACTTCTGTGTATTTTGTTATAAGCAACAGAAACAGACTAATATATGTATCTTCTAGGGCTAGTCTAGACTTGATTTGAAAGGGTATTTAGATGCTCAACTCTCACTTAATATGTAATGATCAGAGTATCTGATAAGTGGGGGAGTGTGAATACACAGTACATACTGTTTCCACATTCCAGAACCTTTGTCACAAGCTATAGATGTGACAGAGATGTTTAGCTCTCCAGGGGTGGCAGGCTTGGCTGTTTATATGAAAGGGGAGAGCAGCCAAGCCAGAGTCCTGGAAGCAGGCGAGTCTCATGAGATCAGCTGTTGGGTGAAGCAGGCTTTTCACAATCCTGGGGACTTCATGTTTGTATTACTGATAGTCCTATTTTTAAGAACATTGGCATTTCAGGTGGATTGAATGACAATTGATGTTTTTCCCTATTTCAGCTGTACAAATTGACCCATACTGAGTAAAGACTACACCTTTTTTTCCCCCCACGTATCTGTTTCAAAGTGTTTATATGTGAATGATATTTAAAAGGCAAATATGTGATTGAAGTAGGAAATCTTATACAAGCATTCTTAGACTTGGATTCCTAACTCTAGCACTTAACATCTACATACTTTCAGCAAGTTACTTAACCTTTTTAGCATCAATTGCCTGATTTTTAAAATTATCATACTTCTTATTTCATGATATATTAATAAATTGTGATAAATATTTACTAAAGGTGTACTCTGAGCCAGGGATTCTTCCCCGGCCCTCGGATATGGTGCTGAACTGGATAAATCCTTGACCACATGCAGCTGGGGTTATAGTGCTCAACCATTATAAATGAGAGTTATGAGCAATAGAGAAAGCCATCATTAATTGTTAGACTTATGCTTTGTTCCCCCTTCCTCTCTGTCTCCTGGACTGATATCTTCCCCAGGGTAGGGTCTCTTACTTTGTTTGTCCCACCCTGGTTTTTAATAAGTGAGTATTAAATTACATGGGTAGATTTTGTCTTTTAAATCTATGAGGCAGCTTCATTGCGGTGAATCATCATTTCTGATTTTGGTCAATTATTCTACTCTGCAGACACATACACAGAGACACACACACACACACCCCTGATTTTGGTCAATTATTCTACTCTGCTGAGACACACACACACACACACACACACACCCCTGATTTTGGTCGATTATTCTACTCTGCAGACACACACAGGCACACAGACATACACACACAGACATAGACACACAGACACACACACACACACACACACACACACACACACACACACACACACACACACACACACACACA
>NW_007729825.1:1806-14320 GCF_000696425.1 Galeopterus variegatus | reverse complement strand
CACACACACACACACACACACACACACACACACACACACACACACACACACACACACACACACCCCTGATTTTGGTCGATTATTCTACTCTGCTGAGACACACACACACACACACAGACACACACACACATCCCTGATTTTGGTCGATTATTCTACTCTGCAGACACACACAGGCACACAGACATACACACACAGACATAGACACACAGACACACACACACACACAGACACACACACACCCCTGATTTTGGTCGATTATTCTACTCTGCAGACACACACAGGCACACAGACATACACACACAGACATAGACACACAGACACACACACACACACACCTGTAAAGCTAGGGCTAGGTCTCACAGACCCCTCAAGCCCATTGTCCAGACTGGGTCACGAACCCTTCACACGCAGGTCTATGAGCTAGGTAATAGGAAGAGGTCCTTGGAGCTGTGGGTGAAGAAATAATAGGCTTTATTCAGAGCTAGAAGCAGCTGACCTAATATGGCTTCCCAGAGGGTCCTTTAGAAGCTTTGTGCATCTGCGCCTTTAGTCCTTTATACTCAAGTCCATAATCCAAAACACCTGGGTGCACATGCACAATACATTAGCCAATAACAAAGGCCACCTGTGCACGCATGCATACCCACCTCAGATGCTTGGCAAGACTCTGAATTTCTGAGGGGCCCTGACCATTTTTTTTTTCTATATTTCCCCAACACACCCCATCTTTAAGATTGGTCCAGAATACTTGTACCACCAGTTCCTGAATCCTAAGTGTAGAGGACAATGTGATAACTTGTGAATCCCAAGTCAATATTCAGTGTCATGAATATTCATTGCACCTTCTCATCTCTCTTGAAATTATTGTTGATTGTTCTAACACTTCCTACAGAGATGACTTCCCACCCCTATTGAGAAGAGCTCAAAGCCCAGATCCTCTCCATCCCTCACTCTCAGTCAGCCCTCCCAGCACCCCAGGTCTCCTCTACTGAGGCTGGAATTGGTGACTTGGCATGTTACTATTAAGAGCTTTTTCTTTTCCAGATCTCTAAATCACTACATACTTTGAATCAAACTAAATTTCATCCTCAAATCTTACGTACTCCTTAGTCTCTATGCAGTTAATTTTGCAAATATTCCACTGAGTAATCTAGTCTGGAAAGAAAACTAGAAAACAGCTAGTACTTTCTTTTCCTTCATTACCACATTTATTTAGTTACTTCCCTAAGGGGAATCCTTGAAATAAGGTTTAAGATGATTATTTTCTAAAGTATGTGCTATGGTTTGAATGTATATGACCCCCTGAAATTCATATGTTAGAACTTAAACCCCAAGGTGATAGTGTTAAGAGGTGAGGCCTTTGGGAAATGTCTAAATCATGAGAATTCTGCCCTGGTGAATGGAATTAATGCCCTTAAAAAAGAGCTTCAGAGAGCTGCCTGGTCCTTTTGCCCTTCCGCCATGTGAGGACACAGCAATAATGGAACATCTTTGAAGCAGAGAGAGCCAACCCTCACCAGACACTGCAGTATCTGTGAATCTGCCTGTGCCTGAGTCTTGGACTTCTCAGCCTCCAGGACTATGAGAAATAAATTCTATTATTTATGAATAACTCAGTCTGTGGTATTTGGTTATTGCACGAGGAATGGACTAAGACAGCATGCTATTTGTCATTTTCTCTTTACTGCTTAAAAATATTCTATGAATTCCTGCTGCTTTACAAAGGTAAAAAAACTCACACTGCTTGGTGTGGATTATACAGACTTCATAATGTGGCTTGAGTCTACCTTTTCATTCTCATTTCAAATCACTCTCCCAGTCATCTAAACACGTTTAATCTTCAAACTCAACATAGACTGTTATTTTGTCTTTCTTTTTCTTCAGTCTGGAATGCATTCCCTTGCTAGTCAGTCAACTTTTACTCTCCCCTTAAAATTCAGCTCAATATTTTCTTCAACTCTTGTATTTGTCTAAAATACTCTCGGCCAGAATTAACTTTACTCTTTTCTATGCATCTGTAGCACTTCAACCTTCACAGTTTTTATATACATTTATGTTAATTTTGCTCATGTTTCTTCTCTAGCTAGACTCAGTTAAAATCCCAATGTCAGGTCTTCATCATTCTATTTCTGCTGCCTAATACAATACCTGGCACATTTTGAATCAGTTTTTGGGAGTTCTATTATGCTATTAGGAAAATCCATATGGAGTAGAGTATTGTATTTGAAATATCATGATATCTAGCATATCATGTATTAGCTTTAAATTCTCATATTCACTTTTGAACTGTATTCTACAAGCATTCCACATTAATAACCACAAGTCCTGAGTGCTTGCAGAATCTATTACACTGTAAAAGAGAGATGTTTTCCAAGATTAGTGCAAGAAGTACCACAAAATATGAAGGTGTTCTACACAGCCCCAGTCTGATTAATTTTTTGTAAAGTATTTGGACTTAAGTACAACTTTCGTTTATCTATTACTTTTTTTCATTCAACACTTAAGAGGTTATTCTCAGCTCAGTCTCTGAGAGATATGCTTTCACATGAAATACAGAAAAGATACAGCTTCTCAACTCTTCACACAGTGGCATAGAGGAAAGCAATAAAAATTATACTGGTGAAATGACACATTTATTTTTCTTTTCTTTTGGCTTTCTTAAATTAAGGAGAATGATCTTCAATAACCAAGGGTAAAACAAATATGGCAGGGGTGATAAATGTAACGAGATAGTAAGGAGGTACTTACATTCTTTCAATGAGTTATCTCCAAATTTGGATAAATTAGATTCCACTTACTCAACAAACATTTTATAAACATCTATTACATACTAGGCTTTGAGACAGACATAGGCATCTAAAAAGGAATAATGAATGACTTTTACTTTTAAAGAATTAACCTAGGCGAGAATCCAGGCCTCTTGACTACTGTCCAAGGACTTTTCACTCATGGTAAATTCTATTACCAGACATAGGCATCTAAAAAGGAATAATGAATGACTTTTACTTTTAAAGAATTAACCTAGGCAAGAATCCAGGCCTCTTGACTACTGTCCAAGGACTTTTCACTCATGGTAAATTCTATTATGGGTAATCCACATTTTATGAGTTACTTATTCCCTTGCACTGAACAATTTTTAAATCTTAAATCTCTGAGATTTCTAAAACAAATTGTAGATGTCATCTCAAAATCACTGCCTATAATTTTGGAGAAACCATGGGAAAAGGAGAGTTCCCAGACTAAAAGTGACAAAGAATTATGTCATTTTAAAATATAGACAGAGATATGAATTCTAGAAAGTACAGCCTTTCAAGTTTGATACTGATTTTTAGCATTACGGAGCACGAGGAGGAGTTCGTAGGTCTGTGAGTCCTTAGAATAGCATGTGTGGTTGGTAGAAATAGACACGTATATATTAAGAACAAGCTATGTCCTCCTAACCTTATTGCCTTTTTTGGTTATATATGACAGACATTCATATTCACAACTGTTGATTTATTGAATGGCACTAATTTGAAGATAATCTACTGATGATTCAGATGACCCTGAAATACATGAGTTATTTGTAGGGTTTTGAGTAAGTATAAATGAAATTTAGGGCTTTAAAAATATTGAATGAAAATATAGTGTGTTGTTCATATTTTTAGATGACAGAAAAATGGGAGATATGACAAATACAATAGATGATAAAATTAAGATGTGAAATGATCTCAATAAGCTAAAGTGAGACCTTATAGACAAATGTAAAGTTATGTACTTAGGCTAAAAAATTAATCCCATGAGTTACTGATGAGAGAAATTTGACGAAACATCAGTTAGATGAAAATGACGTGTGTTTTTCATTGACCCCAACAAAATGATGGAGCTGCTAGAAGTTTTGTATGATGAAATTGTCAAGCATGGGATCAAGGTCACATGAGAGAGTGGTTTGGCTAAAACTCACTTCTGGTAGGCCTAGTGAAATTCCCAAATAATATGTTCAGTTGTGGTAACCATATGTCAGAAGGGTTTTATATATCATTTGGAGTTTGTGGACGAATTAGAAAGGAAAGATAAGTTTTCAGTATAAGAACAGTTTTAAAATAAATAATTATGAGCATTTTTAAACAATAAGATTATTAAATAACACTGCAGTGTTATGAGGAGAAAAAAGCCCAAATATTAATTTTTAAATGTTTAACCTGAGTTCAGAAATATAGAATTGCAATTTGAATGATTTAGGTAAGCTGTGATACTTTGTTTTAAGATGAGTTTTAAAAAAATGTATAACTGACATTGTTAAGGCTCTTGCTTGGCTAAAGGAAGTCCCTATTTATTTTTTCCTATTTATTATTTGGTTCTCTGGTTTTCTTCACTTACTTTCTGGTTTTAGTTTTTTCTTTTAATATAGATGTTTTTTCCCTCTTGCATTTTTAACTTGACTCTACCAGAAAACAGATGTTTGCAACATTATTACTATTCTTAGCAAGTAGAAATTTGTTTCCACAACTGCTGCAAATTAAGCAATATACAGTCAAGTAAACCTTTTATTGTCCTTATTATTTTGTTACCGTAGGCATTGAGCACTGTCATGTAACACTCACAATTACAGCACATAATAAAAATTGGATTTCCTCTGAATGTTATATATATATAAAACATTCAAGGTTAATTCTGCTTACCTTTATACACATGTATAAATATATATACACATATACACACACATACATAATTAAAATCATATTAAAATATTGTTGAGTAGATTCTAAAAATATTAAAGTTTCAGGAAAAAATAAAATTTCAAGCAGTGATTAAAGTATAACATAGATATGAATTACCACTGGAGGAAAAGCCAGATAATACATAGAGGCATAGTATCTCAGGTGGAGTTTTAAGGAGTGTGGTTTTTATAATGCAAGACAACAGATTTGAGGAATTTTGAGCTGTGTGTGTGTGTGTGTGTGTGTGTGTGTGTGTTTATTTCTCAAAGTCTTTTGAAAAGAGTTCCAAGCTATACAAATGTAAATAATTTTAATAATAACAACATTTCTGTTATTTTCTATTGAAATAGGAACATATTTAAGAAAAAAAGGAAAAGCAATTTGTTCAGAACTAAGAGAAATAATCTGATAAAGTTATGAGATAATAACAACATTTCTGTTATTTTCTATTGAAATAGGAACATATTTAAGAAAAAAAGGAAAGGCAATTTGTTCAGAACTAAGAGAAATAATCTGATAAAGTTATGAGAAAAAAAAGAAGTAAGAGCTTGTGAGAGATTATTTTTTCCCTCCTGAAACCACCCAATTCTGACACCAACTGGATGTCCTGAAATTTGATTCAATTCTGACACTAACTATTGGAGTTAGAATTAGACCCTCAGGTTTAAGGGCTCAGTCCCCCAAGACTGCCCTCACTTCAGACACCAGTTCCAAGTACCAGGTCCCAAGGTTTCTACACTTCTGTCTGACCGGGCTACAAAGTTGGAAGTTCTTCTCTACCCTCAGGTGAAGAATTTGCAAGAATAGCTGAGAAAGCTCAGAGAATCACTTAACTTATGTTTACCAGTTTATTATGAAGGATGCAGACGAATAGCCGCATGAAATATATAGGTTGAGGTCTGGAAGGGTCGCAGGAGCAGGAGCTTCTGCCCCATGGGGTTGAAATACATCACCCTCCTGGCTTGTGGATACATTCACTAACCTGAAAGCTCCTCAAACCTCTTCATTTAAGGGCTTTTATGTAGGTTTCATTAAGTAGGCATGTTTGCTTAAATCGCTGGCCATTACTGATTAACTCAGTCTCCAGTCCCCATCTCCTCCCAGAGGTTGGGGGTTGGGGCTGAAAGTTCCACACTTCTAAGTCAGGGCTTGGTCTTTTCAGCAACCAGCACCCATACTGAAGCTAGGTGGGGACCCACCAAGAAAGAGTCACTTCGTTAGAACAAAAGACACTCCTATCACTGTATCACTCACGAAGTTCCAAGGATTTTAAGAACACTGTGCCAGAAACTGGGGAAAGATCAAATATCTTGCTATAATACCACAACTTGGTTCCTTAAAAAAAAAAAAAAAAAGTCATTTAGTACATGTCTGGTGCATTATTTAAAGACGGAAAATAAATCAGCATTGTTTATTGAACGACAGTATGTTTTCTGCCTCAACCTCTAGAGTAATCTAAAACAATTAAGTGAAAACTGAAAGATTTAGTCAGAGAGTTCTCCGTCTTTCTTTAGGGCAAAGTTAAACTTAACATTCTCAATGACAAAATCTTCAGATGTGTGGAGCCTAATAATTTTAATTATCTTGCTTTGTGTTGAACTTAGAAATAAAAGATACCCCAAATAAATGGAAATAAGTCAATTAAAACAAAATGAAATATACTCCTATAGTTAATAAAACTTCAACTGTTATTTCTGTCTCTTTCACAGCAGTTTCCCTGAAGTCTATAAGAAGGTAGAAGGTAGTATTCTTTTTTGGAAACGCTATTTTGGAGACGAATTCTAATAACTACAAAATGAAATCTTAGTATATGTCAGTTACTGTGTTAACTGTTTTGCATAGATTATCTCACTTAATTGTCATGACACTCCTATGAGAATCTTACTGGGAAAGCTGATACTTAGAGTCCAGGTAATTTGCCCATGATAACAAAAAGTAAGTGGTAAAACCAAAAGTAGAATCCAGGTGACTGACTAATGCTTTGCTCTTAAAAAAAATGTACTTTACTACCCACTAAAATGAGGCTGTTCCCTCATCAATTTCTAGTACAAGGTGCTGATATGTTGAAAACTAATATCAAAACAATAGAGAATGAATTGCATACTTGGGAAGTTGGAAGATTTTTGTTAAATAAAGACATTATGATTGAAGACAGGAACTCCTTACCTTACTAGAAAGCAGCTTCAACTTTTAATAACTTATTTTATAGAGCTATAGCTATAATGTATTCCCAGAGAGTTGTATGCATTCTTATGTAATCTGAATGCAGACTATGTCCTGGCTACTGTAGCCAAGAAAGGAATTTCTAAGAAATGCCATGGGTCCACAATTCGTTCAACAAAATGTCCAATGCCATGTACAGGAGAATATATTGCTATTTTCTTCTTAAGCATACATTTTTAATATAAATTTTAAATACATTTTGAGAGATTGAAACTTTTGGAAAAAAGTTTGGTGTGCAGTTCACTGACTTTATATAGCTATAAAGAATTTCCGGGATTGTTTGTTGGTTGGGTGGTCCATAGTGAATGAGTGATTGTGGCTAACACGACTACTTTTACAGAGGAGGCCAGGCTCCACAGAAATCCAACTGGGCAGAGACCTGTAGAAACAGACTGGCACTTAAATCTTCACTGTCACTGTCCCACTCATTTGCATTATTTCTTTTGCTTATAATGATTCCCTTTTAGAAACATTATGAAAAGAGTAGGAATTCATTTTCCCTTTGATGTCCTTGGCAGGCATGATGAACATTAATTTGTTTAGTTGTGGAGGAGGAATTTCGCATTATCAATGATTTTAATGCTATTTCTGACATCCAGGTTCAGAAGATATATGGCTACTTTAAAAAAGTATTGTCCTGATTCTAGAATGTTTTATTATCTTTAGTTGGGAGCAGCCTCCCTGAAATTTCACTTTGAAATAAAACAATTTCCAACTGATACATTCAGGAGACACTACGTCTTGCTTTAAATTTTTTTTTTCCTCATGAAACCTATAGATGTATTGTTTAAAAGTATTAAAAATGGTAGGTGCTTCTGGGACTCTAGTGCTAATCAATATAAATATTATTTTTGTATTTTAATCATCCAAGTTCTACATATTGAGTAAGATATTACAGGTGATGAGAGAAAATTTGGAATTTTGGGAGCAATTTCAATGTTTCAGGAAGCAGCAGTACCCTATGTTCTGCCAAAAATGTTAACAGCTTTTTTCTTTTTGTAATCATAAAAGTAGCACAAACATTGTAAAAATTCAAATAAGGACAGTTTATTAAAAAAAAATCATCCATAATCTCATCACATAAAAAGAGCTGGTATAGTCAGTTCTGGTAAAACATGACATATGTGTTCTTAAGATTCACAGTGGTATCATAAATAAGCTAATTAAAAATGTGTGTACATTTATAGAAAAATGTCTCAAATCAACTTCGAGTTACCCTTGCCCCTCCCCATGTTATATAAACCTGTTCCTCAAAGATGCTGTTCTATTGAAACAGGAATTTCCCAATTATTGCACTCAATCCCTGTCTCCTGTTTATTTACTTCATGCTATTTTTGGCAATTTCTATTTATGTATTTGTATCTTTGCTTGTGGTGTGCTGTGGGTTACAGACAGGTGTTGGAGGAACATGACATACCATCTTAGAGTGTCAATTTTATCTTAAAGATCTGAGGAAAAGCTTATCTCTAAAACACAACGTACATTTAGAGTAAAATATAATGTTTGCATTAATTTAAAAATTAGTCTTCTCTTCAGAGATACTTCGACTTTAATGAAGGTTACTCTGCCCTTCCAGGTATTTTGGTGAAGAAGTCTGAGAATGCAATAATACAGCCTTAGGAAGGCTAAGTTCCAAGAAGGGGAGTTTTATAAGTACTTTAAAAATATTATGTAACTGCTGACCTAAGACTTTGTACCAATTTATCATCCCCCCAGCAGTATCTAATTATACTCATTTTTCCAGTCAGGCTACAATAGCAGTGGAATTATGTGACAGAATAGCCCAATCATGTTGCCTTTGTAAAGGAAGTTCACTGAAGTTACTATTCAACTGGACTTTTAAACCATATATTCACAGACTGTGCATGTGTGTGTGTGGGCATGGGTGTACATGTGTGCTTATACATGTTCTGCACATGTTTTTCTTTAAAGCAGGCAATAGTGAATCCAATGGTTTACAAGTATCAAGTAACTCAAGTAAGCTTAGTAAAGTCTAATTCCTGCTCAGAATCATGTTTTTCCTTTAATAAAGACAATAATGAATGCTGTGTTACTTTTAAATGTGTGCGTTTTCACTGCCCAGTGTCCTGAGATGGGGGCCATAGGCCAGCCCTGCCCCCACCCCCAACCAGGCAAGCAACAGAGCACTCTAAACCCATAGTGGTTGAGAAAGTTCTTGAGGAGGTAGACCAGAGCAGCAAAATACTTACCACTAAGCTCACTCCCTGGAAGAGAAATCTCAAAGCAATTAATTTGAGACACAACAGGGAATATATGCCAAATCCCCTCAGAGAAGAAAAGGCTTTATGTATCAGTCCTGAAAAATGAGCAAGTCTAAGAAAAATGTCTGTCCTGTTGTCTTTCTGTTACGTTCTCTTTCTCAACGATCAATAGCAGTATCTCCTATTCATCTAAAAGAATGTCACATACAAATATGACTCATTTGATTACCCTACAGAAATATATTGTCAATTCTTTGTATTCAATAAACCTTATTTCTTAAAATAAATAAATAAACAAATGTGCACATTTTTATGTGATTCACAAAACATTTTCTAGTGACATAAGCATTCTTCAAAACATTCTTTTCTGTGACATCTATGGATGTCTTATAGTTTATTTTTGTGAGCCTACATAGATATCCCATGGCAATGAATTTTACTGGCATTTTCCTTTGCTTTTATTCAGGTTGGCTCTGCAACATTTACTTTGTCAATTATAGTCATCTTAGTATTCACAATCAATTCTATCACTGTGTGACTTTAATTTTATTTTGCTAAATTAAAGAGGCATTATAAAGTTGTTACCTTTTGATTTTTCAGTTTAATTTCATTTTTCTTTAATCTTTGGAGCACACAAGATTATCAATTAGCATAATAAAACAGTCAGTGTGGAATTTAGTAACTATATTGAATATTCTATAAAGTAGACTAGTTTGTGCAATGCCAGTGTATGCAAGAAGTAGAAAAATGCTTACCATTCTCTTACTGCACCTCGAAAGTGTCCCCAAATGTGTCTTAAACTGATAGTATATCGGACCATTACACGGGGAAACATTGTTAATGGGTGAATAATATTAATGCTGTTCTCTTTAGTAATACATTTTAGCCAAAGACCTTAAAGTGCTCCACACATGACAATTAATCAAGTCTTACTACACTACTCCAAGCAAGGTATTATTATCTGCTATTCTAATTTAGATAAACTATCGAAGAAGTAGAAAAATGCTTACCATTCTCTTACTACACCTCGAAAGTGTCCCCAAATGTGTCTTAAACTGATAGTATATCGGACCATTACACGGGGAAACATTGTTAATGGGTGAATAATATTAATGCTGTTCTCTTTAGTAATACATTTTAGCCAAAGACCTTAAAGTGCTCCACACATGACAATTAATCAAGTCTTACTATACTACTCCAAGCAAGGTATTATTATCTGCTATTCTAATTTAGATAAACTATCCTTATAGTTAAGAAAGATGAAAGATTAAGTGACTTGTCAAAGATCACATATTAGTTCAATACCGGAGCGATATAACTCAGATTCCTGACTGCTGCTATTAATACCAAGCACAGCTCCTATTCATATTATCCAATAAGCAAAGCACTGTTCTTTTGAAATCACTTACTATATGCTAAGCTACTAAGAAGTTTAGGTGCACATAAATGCAAGGGTCCTTCAAAAAGTTCATGAAAATATTTCTATTATCTTTGAGTTCTATTTTTCCATGAATATTTTGAAGTACCCTCATATAATGACATCAGATCATGTATTCACACCCAACGTTAAATTTGGAGGTAGATATGTGTGTAATTTTCTGAAAGATGGGGGAAATGTTAAACACATAAGTTACCATCATTATTTTTTCATTAGAAAATGTTTCATTGCCTTTAAAATAGTGTTGTGTTCTCTCATGGTTCCTAGTAACTGCAAATGTGAGGACAGTGAAAGTGGTTTCCACTGATAGTGCAGCAGGGCTATTACAAACACTGAAGTTCTAGGCTGAGGACTTTTCACAGGCTATTGCTTAGATTTTATGGTTTCCCCTAAGTGTTTGCCACAAAGGACACTGTTGATTTCTTTTATGATCTTTTTTTTATAATTTGAGGGAATAGCTGGAATTGCAAGTCTCTTTCTTGCCTTTTCTTGCTTTTTTCCCCTATATCTACTATAAATGATGATTTCTTTCTGGTAAAGTAGTTTTATTTGGTTGACATCTTCTGATCCTAACTTTTCATTCAGTGCCCTAGATCTGCTCCAATGTCCATTTAGTTAGAATCACTAAGAATGATTTGTGCAATTGATTGGTGACTTTGAGCACAGAATTGATGCTTCAGCCTTTCGGGAGCCCTTCCTAGAGGAGACAGAATTGTCAAATGAAATGCAGGATAGTATTTCATCTGAGTGAAACTGGATATCACAATTGCTAGAAGTCAGCTTCTGAAAATCCTGCTTATTTTCTCTCTGTTTTTTGACACCAAGGAGCGCCTAACTCCCCTGAATTCTAGAGTGTTTTGTATTTGTATTCATGGTAGCTGTGCACTAAAACTACTGCAGATAATTTAGGTAATTGGCAAACCACAGGGGCACTTAGTCTGCTCACCTGCCTATTTTGGGTTGGCTCATCATCACTCTAATTGGCAGTGGGTAGTTACTGGTCCATTTGCCATGTATTATGACAAAAGATGCTAATGGGCCCCGGCAGTGGGTGTGCTGTACCTTTGCCCTGCTTCTGGCATGCAGAAAGCAATCCCACTGTTTTTGCATAGCAAGTAGCATGGCTGGACATTTTTCCTACATCAAAAGGAGCTTTTGCTTTTGAAAAATGACAACTTCCCCTGGCAAAGGCCTAATCTCAGAATTGACATGTATCCTTTCTCACAGCCACCACATAGTACATTGTCCCTAAAAACAAGAGTACATCAGTCAAGGTAGTTTTCATCATTTTCACCACATTTTTATTATCAGAACTCCTCTGAAGCTTGAAATTGAAATCTGTTTCTTTCTTGACATTTTTCTTTATATTGGGCATGTAATTATGGGCCCAAACGAAGTTCAAGAGAAATGGATCAACAAAGCCCACAGCTAAGTACACTAAACTTTGATCTTGGAGGAAAATATGAATTCCAAGGAAGATTTGGACAGCTGTGCTATGAATACCATAGTGAGCAAATGCGAAATCAGAAGAAATATCCCATGGTTAACTGACATTTTTTTTTTTTTACATAAATGCAAGGAACATAAGCAGAAATTCAGCTGTTCTAGCATAGGATAGTGGTTCTTAGCATTCTGACAATAAGAACTCATTTTAAAAATAACAAAAGATATTTTTAAATCAACAAAAGCTCAGTTGATAATAACTGTGATTCTACCACCTGTTGATTGAGAATACATTAGTATTAATTCAATAATTTTAATATAGTGTTAATTTTGTTAATTACATCAGCAACTACATAAGGGGGAAAAAAACAGTGTTAGGGAGACATATTATTCCAAAGACTGTACTTTGTGCATTCTATAGATTGGCAGACTCATAACAATAGCTCTGCAGCCAATGGTTTGAAAATCACTGAAGCAGGGCCTACAAA
>NW_007729825.1:0-1316 GCF_000696425.1 Galeopterus variegatus | reverse complement strand
ACATAAATGCAAGGAACATAAGCAGAAATTCAGCTGTTCTAGCATGGGATAGTGGTTCTTAGCATTCTGACAATAAGAACTCATTTTTAAAATAACAAAAGGTATTTTTAAATCAACAAAAGCTCAGTTGATAATAACTGTGATTCTACCACCTGTTGATTGAGAATACATTAGTATTCAATAATTTTAATATAATGTTAATTTTGTTAATTACATCAGCAACTACATAAGGGGGAAAAAACAGTGTTAGGGAGACATATTATTCCAAAGACTGTACTTTGTGCATTCTATAGATTGGTAGACTCATAACAATAGCTCTGCAGCCAATGGTTTGAAAATCACTGAAGCAGGGCCTACAAAGAAAGACTTAGTTTATTTTAGGGTTGTAGTCAAATCATGATGATAAACATTCATCAGGCTAATCAAATGGATTAATGATATTATGATATTGTGTGGGATGCATTTGTGGGTGTGTTTAAATTAATTTACTAAAACATCAGCCTAGAACTAAGAAAAAATAATGTTTTATTGATCAAAATGCTGTTAAATTATCATTTATTTCAATTTATTTGTCAGTTTGAATTAAAGTTACCTGTAGTCGTTAACATTAGTTGGTGTGCTAAAGTGTTAAATAATGCACTCAGATTTTAGACATTATGGAATTCATTCAGAACAAAGACTGTAGGTCCTGGAAATATTTTCATGCAATGACATTAGTAATTACATACAAGATTTTTCCAAAGCTTACACTTTAGGAATGCATGAATTACGTTCCTGCCTTGGGTTGAATGTCCCCCCAAACTTAATCCCCACTGCAACTGTTGAGGCTGGGAAATTCTATTATGGTAATTGAAAGGTGGGGCCTTGAAGAGATGATTAGATTGTAGGACCATGCCCTAGTGAACGGAACAACATGGTGGTCATGGGTGTGGTTTGGAGGGCTTTAAAAAGAGAGTGAATGAGGAGGTTAGTGTCTCTCACTGCTCCACCATATCCACCATGTGAGACCCTTGGGTTACTGGTGCCACCACCATGACCCTCACCAGATGTGTTCCCTGGACTTTGAACTTGACAGCCTGCAAAACTGTAAGCAATAAATTTTTTTTTTTTTTTTATAAAGTACCCAGTTCTGTATATTTTGTTATAACCAATGGAAATGGACTAATATAGTTACTGTCTACAATTCTATTTTAATCAATTTCCCCCTACTCTGGATGTTGTTTTCTGCTTATTAGCTGGGATATACCCAAGCACACTTGTATTTATCTTTCATGTTTTAAGATGCTGCTGCTGCTGAGGATTATAGTCCATTAGTG
>NW_007729824.1:187261-219884 GCF_000696425.1 Galeopterus variegatus | reverse complement strand
AATTTTTAAATTACCAAGGAACCTAAAACTCTTTACTTATTCACTTAGAACTCAACAGTCTCAACTCTGAAGTGATCTTCCATCACTGCACAGACCAAAATTCTAAGAGCCTTTACAGTGGAATATTTTGGCTGTAGGTGTTTCCATCAGCTCCTGGCTCACTTTTCCATTGCCCAGCTTCCTCTGGAAAACTAAGGTGGATTATGGTTCCAGATCAACTACTTAAGCTATCACTTGGTTTTCTCCATAATGAAAAAAAAAGTCCTACCTGCTATAAGCTTTACAAGAAAATTATGAATAACCTGTCTATTTGAAGAATAACATGTCCTAGTTAGTTACATATTCTGTTAACTTACAAGTTAACAGACCATCTTTCTGCTACTCACCACCTCCCACCCCAACATTGGCTCTAGAAATTTTGGTGAGGAGTTATAGTTTACTCTTCTGTGTGAAAATAATATGTAAGTATGTGTGTTTGCATTTTTGTGCAGATGTTTATACCATAGTTTGTTCCAAAACTAATTTATTTTGCCTTTGTAACTACAGTTTATTCCACATTTACCTTAAAGTAGTAAAGTTCTTACAGTATTTTATTTCAGGGGATGGAAGACTATAGCCTATTGGTCAAATACATCTGTTTTTATAAACAAAGTTTTATTAAGACACAAGTACAACTATTTGTTTACTTACTGTCTGTAGCTGTTTTCACACTACAACATCAGGGTAGGTAGGGGTGAACAGGGGCTATATGGCTTATGAAGCAAAAATAATAATAATTATTATTATTATTATCTGGTTCCTTACAGAAAACATTTGCTGACCCCTTGTCTAGTGCAATCATTCTAAATCATGATAGGCATTGCACAGATTTATAGAAAGTAAAGTGCAGTATACTCTGTTGAATATATCAACATATTAATATCTCAGAAATCATTAGGTTTTAAAAAAAATTATTCCTGGGGCTGGCCCGGTGGCGCACTGCTACAGTGCGCCGCTTGGGAGCGCAGCGGCGCTCCTGCCGAGGGTTCGGATCCCACATTCAGACCGGTTCCCGCTCACTGGCTGAGCGAGGTGCGGGCGCGACACCGAGGGCTGCGATCCCGTTGCTGGTCCCGGTCCAGTACAGGCGCAACACTGAGGGTTGCGATCCATTGCCGGACACGAAAAAAGACAAAAAGGAAAAAAAAAAATTATTCCTGGCTTCAGCTTTTATTTTTCCTTTCTTGCAGAATCCCAATGATCATGATATCTTACATAAGATACAGCAAATTCCCAGTAGAGCATACTTTATGATTATGTAGCTTTAGAGGTACTCATGTAAAATCATGTCTCCTAGTTGCATAACAAGTTGAGGATATTCAATGAAATTTATAAGTACTGAATATATCCTCTGTGTTCATTAATATGCTATGTAATTGGATGGAAAGGGGAGTAAAAGCATTAAATGTGTTCCTGCATTCAAAGTGCTTGTAATCCTGATGGGGAGATATAATCCTAATAATGTCTTCAACAATTGAAATGTACAACAGCAACAAAAAAATAAATAGTGCAGAGATGCCAGAGTTCTGAGTTTTTCAAAGGAAACAATCAACGGAGTAAAAAGACAACCTACTGAATGGAAAAAAATATTTGCAAACTACTCATCTGACAAGAAATTAATATCCAGAATATACGAGGAGCTCAAGCAACTACACAGTAAAAAAACCAATAACCCAATTAAAAAATGGGCATAGGAACTGAACAGACATTTTTAGAAGGAAGACATAGAAATGGCTAACAGTACTTGAAAAAATGCTCAGCACCATTAATCAGGGAAATGCTAATGAAAACCACATTGAGATATCATCTCACCCCAGTTAAACTGGCTATAATCAAAAAGAATGAGAATAACAGATGCTGGCGAGGACAGAGAGAAAGGGGAACCCTCCTACACTGTTGGTGGGACTGTAAATTAGTACAACCACAATGGACAACAGCATGGAGTTTTCTCAAACAACTGCAGATAGAACCACCATACATTCCAGCAATTCCAAATATACCCAAAGAAATGGAAATCATCATGTAGAAGGGACACCCACACTCCCATGTTCATCACAGCTCTATCTACAGTAGCTGAGATATGGAACCAACCTAAATGTCTGTGGAGGATACCAACATTAATAAAGCAAATGTATTTCACAGGGCCTAATTTATAGTTTTAGCAAGGTCACAGCCCTGTAGTTTAAGGTATAGCCTCACCTTTTGGTATTGTACGTAGAAGTGTTAAGTTTGAGAAAGACAGAAAACATTCCCAGGGCTAAAGTCTCTGTTGTAGATAAAGAATTGTAACACAGAAAAATGATTGCTATCAGGGCAGTCGTCCTTTGTGCAGCTAAACCTAATGATTGTTTCCATGACGAATATCTCATTGTTCTTTTTGTAACCACTTGTGTTCCTTTTCTGTACTTTTCTTGCCTGGAGAATAAAAACGTAGAGAAAACCTGATTTGCAGTTATTTTCCGAGGAATACTTCTCTCTTGAAGGTTCTGGAATTAACCCCTTCCAGGCCTCTTACTGCTCTGAAGAAATGGGCTTTGAGTAATCCTTTGTGTCTCTGTCACCCTGGAAGAGGTGACAAATGTCCATTAATGGATGACTGTATAAGGAATATGTGGTATATGTCCAGAATGGAATACTACTCAGCTATAAAAGAATGAAATTCTGCCATTTGCAGCAACATGGATGAGCTTGGAAAAAATTATGTTAAATGAAATAAGCCAGGAAGGGAGGGAAAAATACCACATGTCCTCCCTCGTAAGTGGGAGCTAAGAGAGAAAGAAGGAAGGAAAGAAAGACCACAGTGATGTGTTGGACTTGCAGAGGGAGAGAGCAGACCTAGGATTGATGGGGTGGGAGAGGCAGAGAGAGGGGGATTGGGGAGAAATTGGGTGGGGGACATAGAGAATAATTGCAATTTGAGGTGTTGGGCATGCTGGTAGGATTGATCTGATCACCACATTTTGGGCGCAGGTGCTGATGGTCAGCTCTGTGCCCCATGAATATGTATAATCAATAAAAATTAAAAAATAAATAAAATAACAAAAAAATTTCATTTAATTCACTTAAAAAAGAATTCTGAGGTTTCATTTATTAGCAGTAATTTATCATTAATTACAAACATTGATTGAGTATCTATGCTGGCATAAGCCCTTTGGTTGGTCTGAAGTCTGATGTAAAACAGAGTAAGTCATAGCTCCTGGTCTCAGGAAACATATAGTGAAAGAGATAATCAAGTTAGTGTTTAAAAGAGTTATTAGCCAGGTCTCCCAACAGCAGTCTTAAAGTGTGTTTTTTATTAATCAATGTCCTGTTTTAAAAGTGGTGAAAGGGCTCAATCAGAGGGGAAAAGAGAGCATACTTTTATCTTTCATTTTAGATCATTGGCTCTCAAAATTTGCTGTAGCTTGAAATCCCTCAGTGATTGTAGTGTGCAGCCAAAGTTGTGAGCTGCTAGTTTAGAGCAATTCTTCTCAAACTTTAATGTGCATTAAATGGCCTGGGGATCTTGTTAAAATGCAGCTTTTTAGATAGCAGGTGTGGAGTGGGGTCAGACGATGCTGATGCTGCTGGTCGATGGAACACATTGTGAGTAGCAAGAATTGTGATTTGGAGTCAATGTGTGTGCGCGCACGTGCATGTACACAAGTGCATGTATACGTGCACAGATTCCTAGCATGGCTGTTATTGTCCTCTCTAAAAACAAAACTTGTCTTCTGTCAGGGTTTTGAACACGTAATGGAATATTCAACCTGACGTGATTTTTGCTTGTTTGTGGAGGATTCCTGATGATCCCACATACACAAGAACCCTCCCCTGCTGACTCATCCACCATGAATCCCAGCTTAGGCCTATAAGACCATTCTCTTCCCTGTTAGCTCAGGTTTCTGCTCAGATGTGCTTGTGCGGCTGCCTCCAGATTGGCTTCACTTTTAATGGCATCAGAGGGCATTCAATTAGCACATTTCAGGTTTCTCTGGTCATAGACACCTCATAATTTCTTCGCTAATGTAGTTGGATATTTCTTTTTTCCAAATCATTAGGCACCCTTTCCATGTTACTTTTCGTTTTTCAGCCTGCAGATAAAGATTTTATTTTAATACCATCTCAATACATCTGTTTGTTAGGATAATTTAGGCACAAACCAAGTACTAACATTTTTTTAAAGAAAACCTTCTTTTATCTGAATCCTGCTATGATATTCATCCTGCCTCCTGTCTTTACTTGAATCAGAGAAAAAGCCTTGGCATTAATAAGTAGGTGTGATGAAAGCTGTGTCTGGAGATGGAAACTGAGTCTCTGAAGATGGGAAGGAAAAAAGAGAGAAGGCTTCTCGGGATCATGCCTGTCATGTAGGAGGTAAAAACCACTTTCTTTGGGGAAAGGGCATAGGTAGTGTGTTCATCATTTTGTCCTAAATCCTGGTATTTTAGGAAGGAGAAGCTCTGGGGCAAAGGTGGGATCTAGCAGCACTTCCTCTGATATGAGTTGGAGTGGGGGGAGGACTCCCTGTTTCAGGGCTTCTCAGACTTTAGTAAGTATGGAAATCCTTTGGGGGATTCTGTTAAAAATACAGATTCTGATTAGCTAAGTCCGGATGGGGTCTGGGTTTGTGCATTTCTAACAAGCTCCCCGGTGATGTGGCTGGTGCTGATCTGGGAACTGCACTTTGAGATGCAAGATTCTGTTGACAAACATCTGGAGCCCTGGTTCTTACCCTTGGCTTCTTACTAGAATCAGCTGAGATGCTTTTAAAAACCCCAATGCTCAAGCTGCATCAAAGACCTATTATTAAATCAGAAAGCCAAGATATGGAACCCCAGCAAAGTAATTTTGAAAGTTTTTTGGGTGATTCCAATGTGCCCAGGCTGAGAAGAAATGAGAGGAAGTGAGAATTGTTCTCAAAGAATACCCAGGAAATCAGTATCACCCAGGAAATTGTCAGAAATGCAAATTATTGGGCCCTGCCTTACACCCGCTTAATCAGAAACTCAAGAACTAGGACACAGCAAGGTTTGGTGAACTTTTCAGATGATTCTATTGCACTGTAAAGTTTGAGAACAACTGCTGTGTCTCAGACTGATGTGATGTTAGGAATAAATGCATATTTAATGTGATTACAAATTAATGTGATTCCAAACAGTCTCTGTTGAGAAATAGCAGTAGAACCCACTTACCACCTATTGAGTGCTTACTATTTGTTAGATAAAATGTCAAACAATTGACTTACAATATCTCACTTATTGGCACATCATCTCTGATAGGTAAATATTAGAGTTCCCATAACACAAATAAGGAAATAGAAGATTACAGAGTTTAGGCAATTTGTCGAAAGTCACAGAGCAGGTAAATTAGGATTTCATCCCAGGCCTTTCTGGTTACATGTGCTGTCTACTCATCTAGGCTAGGCTTCATGGGGAATAAACAGGAACGTAATTTACTCATACGTAACCATTGTAAGCATGTAAGATGTGCTAGATGTCAAGCCACAGCTGTTCAGAAGAGCTCCTTGTCTTTATGAACTCATGAGCTAGTGGGCTTCAGAGAAGAAAACTGGCCATTTTTGCACAGACAGATGCATTTTATGGTAAGTTAGGTACCTTTTGCTATGAGTAAATTGGAAGATGAGGTGGCAGAAAGAGAACGATTTCTCAAGGAAATTACAGCAAACCCTTGAATGACACGGGTTTGAACTGCACTGGTCCACTTATACATGGATTGTTTTCAATAAATAAATTTGAAAATTTTTGGCGAGATATATCATACATTCATGTAGCCTTTTAAGTGGCCTACGTAGGCTATTAGCAGTTAAGTAGTTAAGTAGTACTTTACTACTCAAGTAACATCACGGTGGGGATAGGCACCCCTAACCCCCGCATTGTTCAAGGGTCAACTGTACACGTAAAGTGACACCTAAAGGATGACTGTGAAGGGAAGGATGCTGAGGTGGGCTGGGAGAATGTTTCAGGAAGAAGCGAGACCAGTATATTCAAAAAGTCCACAGAAGAAAGAGAGTGTGGTGCTCCAGGGTTAGAGTATTATTTGATTTATAAGAGGAATTCAATTCCTTTTGTAACTGCCATAGTTTGATCAGAAGTATTAATCAGATTTTTAAGAGCTATTATTTTTCCACCCAAATAATAAATTTCCTATGATATTAACACCCAACCAAATCATTCTCCATTTTTGTATATAAAATAGTTTTATATGTAGATACAGTTTCTAGTTTCACTGAACTAGAGTGCACACTATGATGATTTTTGTTCGCTTGCTCATTTGGTTGGTGTTCAGATCAAGAGGTAAAAGAAGAAAGCTCACCGAGTTCATGAAGTAATTTTTAGGAAAATTACAAGTCTCTAAAATGTCAGGATTTAACTATTAATGTCATTTTGAATTAGATAATCCATGGCCAGGATCCTGTGGCTTTGTTTAAAGCAACAGCAAATAAGTGGTGTTCCATATTTTAGTGGGTAGACAGATACATTTCTTTGGGATGAATGCAGAACAAATGTTCTAATTACTTAGCATCTTGGCAAGACCAGTAGAAGGAGAAATTTAGTATCTGTGTTCTCATCAGTCTTTGGAATAAACATGACCAATTTTTTATAACAAGTTAAAAAGAAAAAGGCACTATTCTATCCCACTCCCAGCTCATCCAGACTTATGTGCAGTAAATTCAGTGAAGCTGGTAATTTGATTGCCATCCCTGTCTCCTACTTCCTTCCCCTTTCCTCTTCAGCTTCCCCTCCCACCCTTTTCACCTTGGAGGATTCTTTCCAGATACAATATTTCCCAATTATCTGAGGTGGGTAATATAAGCAATAGCTGGCCTTAAATATTTGTTTCAGTGTTTTGTAATTAGAACCTAAACTTTGAGACCACATAGACCTGGATTCAGTTCACAGCTTCGGCATCTACCAACAGGGTTTAGTCATTTAACTGCTCTGTTCCATGGGTTCCTTGTCTATAAAATGAGGGCAATGATGTCTACCTGGCAGGGTTTGTAAAGGTAGCAGAGATAGTAACTTGATACTATCGAATAAAGGAATGATTGTCTCCCCTTTAAATCACATTCTTTTGTCCTTTTGCGTGCAAGGCTGTATTGGGAGGTTTATCACCAGAGTGGAGAGAGCAAGTATTGCCTGGACCAAAGAACTTATTGTATATCTTCTAACATCAAATCTTCCTTCCTTACTTTCTCCACCTTTCCTTCCCTCCCTTCTTCCTTCCTTTCTTTCTGTTTATTGAAAAAAATTACATACAGTAAATTTGACTTTTTTGGTGTACAGTTCTATGAATTTTTTTAAAAAATAAATTTTATTTTTTATTTATTTATTTATTTATTTTGTCTTTTTTTTTTACGTGACCGGCAACGGATCGCAACCCTCAGTGTCGCGCCCGTACCGGACCAGGACCGGCAACGGGATCACAACCCTCGGTATTGCGCCCGCACCTCGCTCAGCCAGTGAGAGGCCGGTCTGTATGGGGGATCCGAACCCTCGGCGGGAGCGCCACCGCGCTCCCAAGCAGCGCACTGTAGCAGTGCGCCACCGGGCCGGCCCTAAATTTTATTTTTTTAGAACAGTTCTAGATTCACAACAAAATTAAGTGGAAAATACAGAGTTCCTATGTACCCCCTGTCCCAACACATGCACCGCCTCCCCACTACTGACATCCCACACCAGTGTGGTACATTTATTATAATGAATGAACGTTCATTGACACATCATTACCACCTAAAGTCCACAGTTTACAGGGTTCACTCTTCTCGTTGCACATTCTAGGCATTTTGATAAATGTATAATGACATGTATACACCTTTATAGCATCATACAGAAGAGCTTTATTCCCCTAAAAATCCTGTGTTTTGCCTATTCATCCTTCTGTTCCCCCTAACTTCTGGCAACCACTGATCTTTTTACTGTAGCCACAGCTTTGCCTTTTGCAGAAAGTCATATAGTAGGAATCATACAGTGTGCAGCCCTTTCACACTGGCTTCTTTCACTTAGCAATATGCATTTAAAGTTCCTCTATGTCTTTTCATGGCTTGATAGAGCATTTCTTTTCAATCAGTGAATAACATTCCATTGTGTGGATGTACCCCAGTTTGTTTATCCACTCACCTACTGAAGGATGTCTTGGTGGCTTCCAAGTTTTGGCAGTTATGAATAAATGTGCTATAAATATCTGTGTGCAGGTTTTTGTGTAGATGTGTGTTTTCATATCTTTTATGAAAATATCAAGGAGCATGATTGTTGAATTGTATGACAAGAACATGCTTAGTTTTGTGAGAAGCTGCCAAACTGTCTTCTAAAGTAGCTGTACCATTTTGCATTTCCATCAGCAATGAGCGAGAGTTCCTTTTGCTCCACATCCTCACCAGCATTAAGCGTTGCCAGTGTTTTGGATTTTCACCAATCTAATTGGTGTGTAGTGATATCTTATTACCTTAGTGTGTAATTCCCTAATGACATTATATTGAACATCTTTTCTTATGATTATTTGCCATCAATGTATCTTCATTCTATGAGTTTTCACAAACATATTAATTTGTATACCCACTACAATCAGAACAAAGAACAGTTCTATCACCCCAAATGGAATGGTTCTCAACTAATGAGCAAGAGGAATTGATGTAGAAATGTTGCATCTTCCTTAACCTTTGGGTGGGACAACTCTGGACATGAGCTCCATACTGCCACCCAGAGTTCCCCCACGAGATTAGGTCCAGGTGCCCACAGTGGTAACCGGCCTACAGAGCACCATTTAGTCACTGCCTTCCCCTCCCTCTCTCATTTCCCCATTTTGATGTTTTCTGCCTCTCCCAAATAATTGCTTTCATTTGAATCCTTGTCTGCTTCTGAGGAATCTAAATTAGGACAGTGAGAGTACAAAAAGAACTCAGGATGGTGTCATGGGGTCTGGCTGGGCAGGAAGAGGAAGGGGCAGGCCCCGCTTCTGGGTCCAGGGCACAGGTGAATAGAAGAAAAGTGAGAGGAGGTCAGATTTCAATATTTCCATTTTCCTCACTCTTTGTGCTGCACTTAAAGTGAGAGGAAAATAGAAATGTTCAGATGGGTCTAGGAGACCCCTAAAACACCAAGGTTAATGGTCTACTTCCGTAGACACAGCTAAGATTTTAGAAAGAACTCTATATTAATCTCTGCACCATGTCCTCATGAAATGGGAATGAAGATACACCACTGACTGACAGAAGAGCTGGAGAGATGAATCTTAAGAAGTGGTCTTAGTCCCCCTGCCCTGTACCTGGAGTGATGGGCATCCAGATATTCCTACATGTCCTGATGTAAGGGACACAAAAATTCAAAGACAGAAGTTGGGCCTTACAATGGTCAGAGTCTACAACATGTGAGGCCTTCATGAACGGAGTCAGTAGGCCAGGACCACAGTTTCTAGTAGTAAATCAGCAAGAAGCTCCAAAGGACCAGTTAGGACCTGATTGTTTACGGTCCATGCAATTGACCAGACCAGACATCCCAAGGCATGGACTATACGAACCCAAGGATTACCAGGTGAATCTGGAGTCCCTATTCTCCACTGGTGCTAAGCATATGAGTTCCAGACACAATGTTACAGAGGACCAAGAAGGAGAGGAAACATAAAAGATTAAGCATATATCAGAGACACTATATATCCAAAGATGTTGTGGAAACTAGAAGAGAGTAAGAAACATAATTTGGCAAGTCTGACATTTAAGGTTGTTTCTCCATTGCAGAATCATAAAGAAAATTTGATCAGCTATAAATAAAGGTGAAATTTCTTTGCAGAGCAGTGTGAGAAAATGTACAACTCACTACATAAAGATTAGAGATAATGGATATAAAGTACCCAACCAAGCACCTGGCCCATGGTAAGAGCTCAGTAATTGGTGGTGTGGTCATTAACACCATACCTGATGTTCTCAGTGGCCTTTGTTGTAATAAAACCTGTAGTAGCTGGTCTAGGGGGAGTGAAAAGCATCACATCTTCTTTCTATCGTCGTTCTTTCAAAAAATCTCAGTCCTAGAGCAGAATCTGTCCTAAGTCTAAGAGTTTGATTTGATTAGCTAGCATTGAAGAATTTGTGTCAGAACTAATTTGTATTGGTGAGTTTGTGTTAAAACTCACTTATATTGAAGGGTTGATATTCAAATTACTAAGCCAGCTGAAGCCTTAACCAGGACTGAACTCAGAGATCATTTGCATGTTGTTTCTTCCATTAATTTTAAATTCAATACCACAAGAGGCATAAAACAACAAAGACCATAATGTGAAGCTGAAAGATTTCTGTTCTGTTTCTTGCCTTCTTCTTGTTACTAAAGGCACATTAAAAAGGCATCATTTTCTTTGACATATGTAGTGTACAGTCACATTGCCTATTAGATTCAAAGAGGGTAAAAGAAAACTGAGAGAGGGATGGGCTTACGGGGACATTTGCATATACATTTCCATCAGGGTTAAAGACATTTAAATCCACATTACCCTGGACCACAGAATAATGAATGCACCATTATGAACTCAGCTTAGCGTGTGTTGCTGCTGCATTTGGCAGGTTCAAGTCTTGCTCTGGGTGTAATATTTTGTGACTCATTTTTCCTCAAGCATAGAGTAATAGGCTTTAACTTTGCTAAGCTTTTCTGCCAGCTCTTCACCCCCTGCTGTTCCATTATATTGAACTTGTAAGCAGGACGCTCCGTCCGGCTCACCCAGATTACCACAGCAATACGGCCCTGCTGAGGGGCTGGTGTCAGGATAAGTGTTAGGGAGGGAGCTCCCCATCTTGGCATGCTGTTCTCATCTTATTAAATTCAGCTTTGTGGAAGCAGGGAGCCTGCCTCTCAGTCACACTGGCTCAAGCGTGATCCAACTGCTACTGTCAGACAATATGAAAATAGGAACCACCACAGCTAATGGCAGGTGCTGCTTCACAGCTGAAAAAAAAAAGTCTGAGGGGTTTTTATTATTATTATGATTTCATGAGCCAGTGTAAGTCTGTGTTATTTTATTCTTACTAGACACTTCACTGAATTGAAGGCCTGATTCAGAAAGCCTAATGCTTTTGGGAAATGAAACATGTGTGCACACTTTCAGCAGTGGGTGAATGTATCTTGGGGAATCCAAGTTGGAGGAGTGCTTGTATTTGCATTTTTTGCTGTAGGTTCCCGTGGATTGTTCTCAAATGACTGAGAGGAGAAAGTGTCCTAAAAATGTTCTGTGTGATGTAATTTAAGATTTTTATTTTAGTGTAACAAGGTGGCAGAGGCTCTGGTTAGAGGGATTAGAGGGAAGAAAAACATTGAATGAAACAGAAAATTCAGGTCTGGAAGTAAGTCATTGTGTGGGATTGAGAGTTTCCATTTTCACTCCAAATTTTTGCCTTAGCATGTATTTTGGTTATAGATCGCTGCAGAAGAAACCACTCCAATATATAATGGCTTAAAACAACAGCCATTTTATTATGTTATATGTTCTGTGACTTTGTATCCTGAAGAACGGATCTTGGAATGAACTAAGTCAGCCTAAACCCCAACAAGGACTGAACTCAGAGACCATTCTGCATACTGTTTCTCCCATAAGTAGGCTTCATTAGATAGTTCTTCTGCTGGTCTCTCTTAGGGTCTCTCTGCAGCTGCAGTCAGATTGTGGAAGAGGCTCAAACATTCAAGATTCTTCTCTCACAAATCTGATTGGCACCTTGGCAAGGACTCCTAAACCTAGAAATTTGACTGGTAGAGCTTACTGGTTTTACTGGTCTCTCTCCTTCTCTCCCTCTCTTTCCTTCAGTTGGCCTCTACGTGTGGTGTCTACACATCATCTCTCCAGCAAAGTAGTTGAACATCTTACACTATGACTCAAAGTTGCTGGACTTCTTATAGACTAAGGCTTTGGAACAGTCCTATTGTTACTTCTTCTGCATCCTAGCAGTTGAAAGGAGTCACAGGCCCAGCCCAGATTCAGTCTTGGAGGGGACTACAAAAGGTCAGGAAGACTGGAAGGTGTGGTTCACTGGGGGCCATCTTTAGAGACATATCATGGTATGTACTTTGGATTTTGGCCTCCAACAATCTAGTGATGTTACCAATCCTGAAGAATAGGCACTCTTGCATAGGTAATTTATTCAATGATTCTATAATTCTTTCAATTGAATGCAAGTTTTAAGCCTCTTGAATTAGCTATCTGTGAAATAAAATTTTATTAAATTAAAAAGTTCATTGTGAGATTATCTAGACTCCATTTCGTCAAGGTGTGTGGTTGAATAGAGAATGAAAATGGAGGACTGTGGGAAGCCAAGTCACTTAGTGTTTGTGCCAGGACAAAGCCATAGGTAGACCCTTCAACAACTTCCTTAAAAAGTAACATTGAGTCTATTGGGCCTAATAATCTAGAAAACTGAAAAAGGGGGATTTGGGGAACACAGTGACCCAAATGTAGCTCTTTGACTTTATCATCAATTTCAATCTGTTTTTCCCTATTTGACCCAGGCAACTGAGTTCCAGCAAGTGGAAACTGATATGGGACTTTCTTCTTTGTCTGAGTGAGCACCTGTAGACCAGCATTGCAGAACCCCCGGAAAGAATCTACCTTGTGAAGTTTGGGGAGAAGGCTTTTTGTGAGAGTGCCAGGAATCCCTGGTTCCCAAGAGGTCAAGGAGTTGAACAGGAGGGCAGAATAAAAAGACTGAAGAGTAAGAATGTTCTTCAGTCTATGTGTCTCAGCAGGGAGGTAGCAGGCTGCCTGCTGCTAAACTGGAGAGCCATGGGATAGGACCACTTCATTTCCCCCAGCAGGAGAGCTGCCATTGATCAAAGAGATCCAAGCCCAAGAAGACTACAAAGGAACACAGAAAACATTTTATCTTAGTCTGTTTCTGCTGCTATAACAGAATACCACAAACTTAGTAATTTACAAAGAACAGAAACTTATTTCTCACAGTTCTGGAGGCTGGGAAGTTCAAGATCAAGGTGCTGGTATCTGGTGAGGGCCCTCTTGTTGCATCCTCACATGATGGAAGGCAGAAGGGCAAAAGGAGAAGAAAGCTGTGTCCTCCCGTGGCAGAAGAGCACAAGAGAGTGAATACACTCTCATGACCTCATGACCTAAACACTTCCCAAAAGGCTTTACCTTCCAACACTGTTGCATTGGGGATCAAGTTTCCAACAGACGAATTTTAAGGGAAACATTCAGACATATTGACTTCATTTATTTACTTTTAAAAAATAGAATTAGCAAGAAAATTTGGTAATGTGGTTATATATAAGAGAAATGTTTTTAATAATCTATAGCTGTCATGGACCCTAGCCTTGAGTACCTAAAAATGGGAATGGAAAACATTTCACTCACTGTAACAACAGAAACAAACAAACGAACAAAAATTTAAGTCTGTATTAAGAATGACAAGCACAGTACCAAGATAAAAAACAAAAACAAAAACACAACAATAAATCTTATTGATGTATATAACACAAGATCTGAATGTACAGAAATCCATATATTCTTGAATTGGACAACTTAAAATCACAAAAACATAATTTCTCCCAAAATTATTGTTTATATTTAAATTTTATGCCATTCTAATCAAAAACCAAATTTCTCCCTTAGATTTAGATAAAATTATCTTAATGTTTTTGTGAAAGAATACTCAAGAATAATCAAGAGAATTATGAAAAGAGAAGGTGTTTGCCTTATCAGATGTTACTGCTACTGTAAACTAGGGCTGTATAATATCTCATTATGCAGACTTGCTGTAATTCATTCAATTTTTCTGCACCCATGACTAATGATTAGCTGAAACACATAAACATCCTTGTGCCTATGTACCTATGTACTGGTGCATATATTCTTGTGCACCCAGAATGTGCTGGATTGCCTATTCATTTCTGAACTCGGCTGGGATAAGAAATGGCTTTCTTTGTGTTTTTGGCTGATATAAAATGTGCTTCATTGTACCTCTTCAACACGTCTCAGTTTCTTTTTGTTTTTTTGTAGAGGGTAGTGAATTTTCATTGAATGAATGTAAATAGGAACCTCTTTATGAGAGGCTCTTCCTTTAAACTTTAGAAGTAGTACAAATTCAGGAAGGTCTCAAGGACGAAAATATGAGCATGCATTGAGCCTAAACTTCTCCTGTTGTGCTTGGGGACATTTAGTAAAGCCTTTAAAACAGCCAAACTGTGAGTAATCTTTAAAACATAGATTATCACCATATTATTTGTTCAGCTCACTCCCAAAGGTTCTTATACATGATTTTTAAAAAATATTTTAACATATTGCAATCATATATAAAAGCATAACAAATAAAATAACTATTACCCATGCACCAACTATCCAACCTTGTCAAACCTTAGCATTTTGCCGTATTTGCTTTAGAGTTTTAAAATAAAATATTTTAAATACAATTGAAGACCCTATGTACTCCTCTCCAACCCCACTCCCTCTCTCCTTTTCTCTCTCATCCAGAGGCAAATTACTCATAATTTGGTGTTTATCATTCCCATGCAACTTCTATAAATTTACTATATTTGTATGTAGTAAATAACATTTAGAACATTTCTTCATGTTTTCTTACTCTATAAAAATAGTCTCATACAATGTGTCATTCTTCTGCTTGCTTTTTAGACAATATTTTACTTCTGATTTTATCTATTTGATTTATTTGATTTTACCAAATTTTATCTATTTAACGCATATAACTTTAATTGAACAGCTAGTTAGCATTGTGAATACTAAGTTTATCCATCCTTCTATTAAATGCACATTTTTATTTTTTTTCATCTTTTTCCTATTAAAGTTATAGTGCAGTAAAGCATTCTTGTACATGTTAAACATTCTTAGTCAGTTGGGTAGGCGGGAAAGTTTTCTAAGGGAGTGCTTTTCGAAGTGTGGTTCAGGGATGCCTAGAGGTTTCTGAGATCCATTCAGAAGATCTGCAAGATTAACATTATTTTCATAACAATACTAAGGCATTATCTGACTCTTTCATTCTATTCTCTCATAAGTGTACAATGGAGTTTTCCAGAGGCTACATGACATATGATAATGTAACAAATTGAATGTAGAAGCAGTTATGAAAATCCAGCCATCTTCTTTAAAACTATACATTAAAGAAATTTGCAAAAATGTAAAATAATGCCACTTTTCATGCTGATTTTTAAATTTTAAACATATAGTTATTTTCCATAACAATGTTATTTAGGTTAACAATATTAATAATAACTAAAATAGAGTTTATTACTGCTATTTTTTAAATGAATAAATATCATTAAATTTCTCAGTTTTAATTTCTAATTTAGTAAATAATGATGGACAGAACTCACATAAACAGTAGCCCTTTGGATTCATCAGTGATCATTGAGAATGTAAAAGTGTCCCAAGACAAAAAGTTTGGGAATCTTTGTACATTTTGTACAGTTTTTTCCCCCCCATAAACATGTTTTTATTTCTTTTGGGTAAATACCTACAAGTGGAATTTTGGGGTTAGGGATAGACGTATGTTAAACCTTTTGAAAAATTGCTGCAGAGTTCTCTGAAAGTGGTTATATGATTTTATACTCCTTTGAGCTATTTATGAGAGTCCAAGTTGTTCCATGTCCTTGTCAAATTTGCTTTTTTAATTTGTCTTTTTGGTCATTCCAGTGGCTTTAAAATGATAAGTCATTGTGGTTCTAATTCATGGGATTTCATTTTAGAGACCTTTCCTCTGGGTTAAACCCTGGTATATCTTTCTTAAAAAATTAAAAAACCTTAGGGTAAAGATTATGGAGTGATCAACTCTGGTGCTGTGTCCTTGCTCAGAATTACTCATTAAGTTAGTATCCTAAATAACAAATAATGAGGATAAAGGCAATAAAATGATTGCCAAAGTATAAGGTGTTACAGGTGATGAAATTTGTATTAGAAAGACATAGTGCCATCCTATCACGGGTAGCATTGCTTTGGCTGAGACTAAGTTTTAATGAGTGAGTCTTTTTAACAGAACTAGAAGTATGTTAGTGTGGTAGACAGCATGAAAGGTGGTGCACAAAAGACTCATGTTTGAGAATGGTTCTCTAGTGAAGATTGCACTGGATTAGCGGGTCCTGAGGTAGAATCCCAGTCACTCTAGAAGGATTTTAACCTGTCTGAATCTCAGTTTGTTACTGGTAATATGCTGATAATAAAACCTACATGTCAGAGTGGTTGGGAGGATTGAAAAAGGTTAAAATAATTTACTTATTAAAATAATAAGGCATAGAGTGTTTCTTTCCGTTAATCTCCTATTCCAATTAAGTTAACAATTCCTATCCCTGCCTCCAGCGATCCTGAGAGGTTGGTGAGACTAAGTTTTAATGAGTGAGTCTTTTTAACAGAACTAGAAGTATGTTAGTGTGGTAGACAGCATGAAAGGTGGTGCACAAAAGACTCATGTTTGAGAATGGTTCTCTAGTGAAGATTGCACTGGATTAGCGGGTCCTGAGGTAGAATCCCAGTCACTCTAGAAGGATTTTAACCTGTCTGAATCTCAGTTTGTTACTGGTAATATGCTGATAATAAAACCTACATGTCAGAGTGGTTGGGAGGATTGAAAAAGGTTAAAATAATTTACTTATTAAAATAATAAGGCATAGAGTGTTTCTTTCCATTAATCTCCTATTCCAATTAAGTTAACAATTCCTATCCCTGCCTCCAGCGATCCTGAGAGGTTGTAAGATTTTCCAGCATTTGGGTGGCATAAAGTGTGATAGGAATGTCAATCATGCAGTAGGATGGCACGGAATGCTCCAAGCCTGGAATATGGGAGGCAGATGGGTGTGGCCAAGACTGGCTAGCTCTTTCCTAAACCCATTTCCTTCTCGTGGGAGGAGTTAAACCATCAATACAGTTATCTGTGGCCATGTGACTGAGCACTGACCAGTGAGATGGTGCACGTGATATATGCCACTTCCAATACAACGGAGGCCCCTGAAGCCCAGGATATGATAGAACTACAAGACGGAAGGAGCCTGAGACCCAGTTTCCACACTGAAAAGTTACGTGAGCAAGAAATAAACTCTTGTTATGTTAATTCAGTGAGATATTGCCATTATTTGTTACAGCAGCTCTCCTACCTTAGCTAGTACAGCAGGTACTATTTCAGCTCTCTGTAGATCTGCCAGAGGTTTAACCTGCTGTCTCTTAGGTGCTAAGTAGATACTTGCCGAACAGATGATCAAGAAATAAATAACTTATTAGAAAAGAAAGATATGAGCTGAAGAGCAGAGATGGGAAGAAACAAATTTTTCTTTCTTTATAAGATTGCTCAGGTCTGGCCCATGCCAGAGGAAGATATTTTAATTTCCTTTCCACTGGGCTTTAAAACTGTCTGCCTTCTCATGGGCCTATTAAGTGTTGGAAAAGCTAGGGAAGGTGACATCCAAAGGTTATTATCAGCAGTCTGTTATTTCTCTTCCCGTTCCCAATTCCTTTACTTTAAAAGATTTTATTGCTGTAAATAATAAAACCTGATACCAAAAAAAAAAAAAAAAGAAAAAGAAATCATTTCATAACAAAGCAATAACTGTATTTAAAAAGATACTTCCTGGACTTCAGTTGAATCTGAGAATGACTGTCTCTAGCAGTCTAAACATTAAAGACAGAAAAAATTTTGAAAAGTGCTGTACAGCCTAACCCCACATACTCACTGGTTCTCACCTCCTTAATAATCCCCAAACTCAATACTTCTCACAGAAAACCCAGCAGTCTCACCCCACTTTTCCACCAAGATTTCATAGCCAAGAGCTGTAATGAGGTCTCCTGCAAGTGTAACTCCCATTATGTTTACCAAATATGTTATGGTATCTTTACTGAAAGATTCTTGTCAACAGTGTGTGTCTCTCTGGGCACAGTTTACACGGTGATTCAGTAAACTTAAACCATTTTTTTTTTTCAATTAATCCTCCCTCCCAAGAAATGTGCTAATCTGTACTGGGCTGCCTTGTCATTGGTGTGAATTATCTGATTTTTACTGTTTCCAAAAGCATTTTGCATATTCATAAAATGCCATCATTCAAATGTACAATATTAACCCAGGATAGAAGACTAAGAGATGGGGTTCAAGCCAAAAGTAATTAATTCTGTTTTAGATAAATCAATTAGAATTGGAGTACAGACTATATGTTGGTTCTGTCTTATTAATTTGATTTACTAGAGAAGCCTAGGCAATGTACAGCGGACTGGTAGTTATGTTAGATTCTTCAAGAAGCCACGCAGTTTTTGATTCACCTGAGTAGCAGTTAGTTAATCATGGTATGTAAATATAAAGATATTTCTAACTTCAATAACATTTAATATGAAAAGTCAAATTTATGAAAGATTTAAATTATAGGGCATTTGTTTGTATTACAAATAATTTGCTTCACAGGAGCTTGGTAATTTATTAGTCATTTGACCAAAGAGGCTGAAAGGCTAATTTAAAGCATAGTCAGACACTTTTTCTGTGTTTTTAAAAAAAGATAGTAATATTTTAGGCTTTGCAGGCTAGATGGTTACTATCACAGTTACTCAACTCTGCCTTTGTAGAGTAGGAATGGAGTAAAATTCAGCCGTACATGAATGAGTATGGCTATGTATTCCAATAAAACTTGAACTGTGGACACAACTTGAATTACATATAATTTTATTGCATCATACAGTAAGTCTTCTTTTGATTTTTTTTTTCAGCCATTAACAATATAAAGTGAGTTTTAGCTTCTGGGCCATATAAAATCAAGGATAGGCTGGATTTATCCCATGGGTTGTAATTTGCCAGCCCTGATTCAAAATATTAGGAGTAAGTCTCAACTGGTGATCAGAATGAAGTAAAGATAAAATGCCTGACATCACAGTGTGCAGGAAAAATAGGAATCAACAGAGAAGCTTCAGGTTAGAATTTAGAATTAAGTGCTGGAAGGGGCTCTAGCAGTGTGGTATGGTATAGATGAGAAAATAGCTTAGAGGCCCTGGGATAAATCCTAGCACACAGGGAGCTGCATTGGCTGAGCCCGGAAGAAAACCCCTGTCTAATGTCCTTTCACTGTATCTATGTCTTTTCTTTTTCCTATTTGCTGAGAGCTCATGATGAGGAGTTCATGGGATTTTGAATAGATTCAGCCTCATCATTTCTCAACTTACCTGTCTGCCTTAAACAATATAATTTTTAGTCGTGGATAACTCAGAACACCAAGACAGATTCCCACTTCCCACCTCCCAGAGATTCTGACTCTGAAGTTGTGAGGTGGAGCCTTGGAATCTCCCAAAATATTTTGATGGGAGTCTTACACCTGGTGGGTAAAGTACTGATTACTGTCTTTTCTAGACCAACTGTGGCTTTTGTCTTGTCGTAGACCATCTTCTACCTGCTGCTCCACCTCACTCAATGTTCTAATGACTCAGCTGTGGTTTGGGTCTGGCTTCTTTTGGGTACTGCTTAAGGAATAGAAGCTCAGTTATGTCCTTAACCCTAGCCCTCACAGCCAAAGTAATCTTTCCAAAATGCCACTCCACCCATGCTGATACTCTGCTAGATCCTTCATTGCCTTCCTCTGCATTTGGGATACAGGTGAAACTTCTTACCAAAGCCTGTCCAGTCTTGTCCTACCTTTCTCTGCATCCTTATCTTATACACATTTTCAACCTGACCTTCTGTTTCTCAGCCTCACTGACTGCCTTGTAGTCCAAAATCCTCTTTTTCCTCTTCCTGCCACAGGGCCTGTGCACCTGCAGTTTCCTCTGCTCATTCTACTTTGCATCCTCCTTCTCCTGGTTGATGTCTACACAAGGTTTCACATCTCACTTTAAATGACATTTCCTCAGGGAGGCTTTCTGGCCTCAGCTAATATAAAGTACAACTGGGAGAGACACCAAATCTCCCATGTGAAACCAACAGTGAGAGATCTGAGAGGGCTAAGAGATCTCTTCTCCACTATCAGGACTATTTCCCCATGTCAAATCAAAATCATGTTTCAGCTTATTAATAGCTGGTTATATCATTCTTTGATAGTAATAAAGAACAATATTAACTATCCCTTTGGTAGTTTTTCTTAAGTTGAACAGCATTAATTTTCCTGTTAGCTCTTTTTTATCTTCAAAAATATGTTTGATATTTTTGATAGTCTAGAAAAATAGGTTCTTGAGAAGGAAAAAAGGTCATATTTACTAGATGCCTTTGAATCCTTTGTAATTGCACACATCTGAGAGTAAGTCATGGTAAATAGTTATAATAATAATAACAACAGCTAATGCTTGTATAGCACATATTTGCATCGGGCACTATTCTAAGTGCTTTACATTTAATCACCACAATAATCTTTTGAGGCAGGTACTATAATTATCATTTCCATTTTACAGATGAGGAAACTAGACTACAGAAGGGTGAAGCCAAGCTCACGTGGCCAGGGAGAAGCAGACTGGAAATTTACCTTCAAGCAACCTGGCCTCAAAGCCCATGCTTGGAACCACTACACAATGCCACCTCCTGGGTGATTTTATGCAAGTCATCCAACCTCTCTGTACCCACATCTCTACATCAGCAAAGTGGTGACGGTAATGCCTACCCATAGATGTGTGGTGAGACACAAATGAGCTGATGCACCTGAAATATCATGGGGAACTGCGACTCACTCTAAAAATGTAAGACGTTATTGTTATTTTTATTATTAACCTGACACAATCATGTGCTTTTAAGTCCAAAGAATGCACAAATTGTTATATGGTTTCTATGTGCTATTTAAATAAAGAAGTGGATGGCATCTGTTTAAATGCAAATCAGTCTTGCCTTTGTTAACGAAGTCGACATCCGTGTGATTCTGGGTTTGACTATTCTGGTTTGAGGTCTTGTTTTCCCACCAAATGCCCTCCCCATAGTCTTTCTCTGAAGATGAAGACAACACCGTTTGTGAAGTTTGAGGGAGGAATAGAGAACTATAGCTCCCCTTGAAGGATGTGCACCAACTTCCTTGTTTTGCTAAAATTTGTAGGGCCAAACTCATGTGCATTTCCACCCAGCAAATATTTTCTAACTGATATGTCTTCATCATCATGAACACAATTTATAGAACCAGGCAGACAGTGTGTTATTTTTGGAGTGGTGCTGTATACACTGGAAAAAATTTGCACATGAGGGCAAAATGGAACAGACAATTGCTTTTGCGGACTGCACAGATTAGTACATCATTGCATACTAACAAAGTGCTAATTGCTCCTTTTGACCATGGGCCCAGTTTACAAAGCTTTTGCATAAATGTGCTCTGTGCACTAAATTACAAAACTAACACTGCATTATTTCTCGGTACAGCTTGCAAATTCTTGTAGGGCAGTATGCATTAGCATTAATTAAACCAGAGAGAGAGAGCACGGGCTAACAAGAGAAAGAGAGAGATACAATTTAGAAAGAACAGACCGGATGCTAATTACTCAAGTTACAAATGTTGCACTTGCTCTGGGATGACACTAGTAAAAGCAAACAGCATCTATTCTCAAGACTTGTATTTCGAAAACACAGTTTCAAGTCTGCAATAAATCTGAAAATTGGTATTTAATAGCTAAAATAATAAACAGTGATTGACCTTAGCTGTTATGTGTTTTATCAAATGTGTGTGATCAATTCTTGAGGGAACTGTTTGCATTCAAGAGTCCAAATAATTTTTTTTTTTCCAAAGCAGCTGAGAGAATCTGCCAAGTGGTGAATGAGTAAGGATTCCATCTATGGAGAGCATGAAAGGCTTATGTACAATGTCTCTCACATTTCTCTTCCCCATTTCATGCAGCGTTTGTATCCTTAAGAAGTTTATTAAATATAAGTCTAGATTCATAGCACCTGCCCATAGGCTAAAGTACTTGAAAAATACCTTAGAATAGATAATTTCATTATCTAATAAACATTGTTGTTTTATTATGTGCTAAGCACAGGAAGTGCAGCCACATTTCTTACTTCAAATGGCTCAGAATCAATCTGGATAGATGGATCCTATAAATGACTAAGAATAGCATAATGAGATAAATACTTCACTTGAAGAATGTACAGAAATGTTGCTGTGGGAAAATAAGACAGCATGACCATTTCTTCCTGGGAGGATTAAGAAAGGCATAGAAGAGCTGGGACCCTTCAACTTGAGAGATGTGTACAGGTGGCAGACAGGACATGAGTTGCGAGCAGTTAGAAGGGGAGTGTGATGGTCTGGGATAGCATAGCTCTGAACTTGGACAGTGGCAAAATGGTGGAGAACAGAGGAGAGATTCAAAAACGCTTGCAGAGGTGGACCTAAGGGAACTGGTTACCTTTTGGTCTTGGTAAGTGATCTCAGAACGTGATCTCAGAGTTCTGTAGCTGGTGGATGATTTATGGGCTAGGGGAGACAAAAGAAAGAGCAGAATGAGGAGGAAGGTAAATGGATACTAGCAGTTTTTGTTAGTTCTCTACCCACAATCCCTTGGGATTTCTTTTATATTTCTGGTATATTTTTATTCTCAGCCAAAATTTGGGGACAGCAGAACCTGGGTCTCTTTGTCAGGGCCTGACCTCAGGCTGTTGAAACACCTTTGCCTGTGTGCACAGAGAGCACAATGTGGCTGGGAGTTTATTAAGGAAATTAAGGACCCTGAGTCCAGCCCTTCACCAAAGACTGGCACAGCCACGGGATATAAATATTTCACCATCCTTGCTCCTGGTTGGGATGACTTTGATGTGTGACCTGCATGAGTGTTTCTCAAATTTTAACGTGCCTATGAATCACTTGGAATATTTTATTAAAATGTAGATCCCAATTAGGTAGGGCTAGTGTGGGATTTGAGATTCTGTACTTCTAGTAAACTTTCTAGTGATGTCAGCTAGACAGTTGACATGGGCCACTTCAAGTTGCAAGGATTTGCCACTGTTTCCAGAGTCCCCTGAGGGATTAAACTAAAGCTAATGGGCCACACTTTGAGTTGCAAGGACTTGCCACTGTGTCCAGAGTCCCCTGAGGGATTAAACTAATATTACCCTTCCTCTCCCATAGAACTTTGCTGGACAACCTTGCTTTCTTTCTTAGCTTCCTTCTCTTCCTGGTTCTACATCACTTCATTACCAGATTTTTCTGGGAATATTTCCTAATAAATCACTTTCACAGGAATCCTTATCTCAGCATCTGTGTCTGGGAAATCCAACGTAAGACAGAGTCCATGAGTTCGGTTTTGGAAATGTTACATTTGAGGTGCCAAAGAAATATACAGGATGAAATTTCCAATTGTTAGTAAGCACTAGTGGTAATATCGTCTTCCTTTTTTCAGTTTTCTCTTCTCAGTGAGGACAGTGTCCTAAGAATACAGAACATTAAGCAGACCTCTGGTGTGTCAGGTGTGTCCCTCACAATTTAAGTCAGCAAATTTCTTTTGCTGTATTCTCATTTGGAATCTTTGAAAATTGATCAGCTGTATGTGGTGTATGAGCCAAATCCCATGAACCAGAATATGCTGTTGCCTGGTTGCTTCTCAAACGTTCATGTGCCTATGAATCACCTGTGGATTTTGTTAAAATGCAGGGTGTAATTCTGTAGATCTGGGATGGGACTTAAGATTCTGACAAGTTACCTGGTGATACTGCTGCTGCAGGTCTGCAGACCACATGGACCACACTTTGAGAAGCAAATGTATAAAAACACAGTTTGCTTATTTTGAAGCGTGATTTTCAAGGAAATACTCTGAGACTGAATAAGACACTGAGAGCAGCAGTAGTAGTAGAAGTAGTTATAGTAGTAGCAGTAGTAGCTGACATTTACTATTTACATTTAGTGAGAATACTAGGTGCTATTCAAATTGTTTTACATACAGCAGCTAACTTCTCACAATGACTCTAAAAGTTGTAAGGATAAAGAATGGTTGATCCTCATTCCAAGAGTATTTAATAAGCCGACTGCTGTTCTATGCTGAGAACCTCAGGATATACTGTTGTTAAGCTATTCAAATTCATATATCCAGATTTGTTGTACTAGTAACCACATCATCTTCAAGAGGAGAGGGCATTTTTGGGAAATGAACAGAGCCTAAAACATTCCTATCTGGAGAGGATGGAAAGGAACCAGAAAAAATATATGAGGTATTAATATATGCGAAAGCCTGCATGGGTGACTGTCATAGATAACCACCTATTAAAGTTTTTGAATTGATTTAAAAACTCAGTTTAAACCCCACTTCACCTCACCCCTGTGACTCAACTTTGGGCAGTTGAGTCTGAAAATGACAGGGATGACTCAAGCATTGAGATCTCTGTGAAAACAGGAGACACTTCCTCCCGCCCTCAGCAATCTTTGTTTTCTCCCAAATGTAAGAACCCACATTTATACACACACACACAGTAAAATATGTACAGAATCTTTTGACTTAATCAAAATAAATAGTTCTTCAAATATAATTCATTCCTACTTTTAAAGAAAACTGAAATAAGGTTCAATTAGCATTTAAAGAGGAGTATATCACTGTGTTTCCCTGTTTTCAGAAATCAAAAGATAACATAAGGCAGATTCATAGTTGTGAAGAGAACCTGTTTTTCTTTTAAATCAGCCTTTATTTTGTATTTAAAAATAAAGACTGGCTATGGCTGGAAAAAAAGTACACGTATATCTACTATTGTACCACATATTCAGCATCTTCAATGGTGTGTTACAGATTTAAAGCAGATTAAAAAGGCACAGATTAAAAGCAGAAGGAAGAAAGCTCACTATCTGGCGAGGAGATAATATTTTATGCCCCTGTGCTATGAATTAACTTGGGGCAATGGGAGAGTACATTTTTTTGGTGTTAACTATATGTGCGAAATAATCACAAAGTATAACTGTAAGAAATCCAATTGTGAACATCTACTCTTTTGTAAAAGATGTATCTCAAGAACCTGGAGAAATGCAGATGATGGTGAACTCAGGCAGGAGGAATTAAACCCAGGATGTGTCCATCATTCCATTCAGCAAATGAGTTAGGAGCTGAAGGTGGGATCCCGACCAAAGGATGAGACACAGTGTTGGGTTTTTAGAAATGGAAGTAGTCTCTCCTGTTGTTGGGAAGGGAAATTAAGAGGTTGATAGAAATTCCCAAACTGTGTTCTATGGAACAACAGGTGTTGTGAGTGAGAGAATTAGAAGGGCTCCTTTGTCAATAAGTTTGGGAAACTCTCTAAGCCGTATTTGCTTGTGGAGATTCACAAGGCACGCAAACCTATAAAAAGTTCTGGGGAGCCCTGCTTCTTATTTGTTTAAAAAAGGTTCTCACAAACAAATTTGCTCATCTCATCTCATCCCCCAAAACTTTTTTTTTAAAATACAAAAATGACATCCCGTGGAACTAATATTGTGTGAAACTCAGTTCAGGAAAAGGGAGAAAATTTTGCAGATGTTACTCGATTGGAGGGAGGGGTATTGTCACATGACCAGTAAGGTCAAACTGACTATTCAAAGAATCAAAGAAGTCATGCTTCATTGAGAGGTACAGCCATACTTGTCCAGGTAATGCACTTCAACCAAACTCAAAGAGACAAGGTTGAGCTGAAAAAAGTCTCCCATCCAGGAATTAAGTCAATCAATCCTTCACCTGAATTACTTAAAAATAAGTAAGCAAGTAATCTGTTCTCAATAGTCATTTTCTATGTCTTTGGAAGTGTGTGGTGGTAGGGGAGAGGGTATTGGTAAGGGGTGTTGCTTTACCCTCAGTTTCCTTATTAGAAAAAAATGTTCGTTCTTATTTTGATGAAATAGTAAAAAAAAAAAAATATATATATATATATATATATATATATTTTTTTTTTTTTCTTACCCAGGTCTTGGAGATAGGAGGGTTATATTTTCTGAACAGAGAATGAGAAAATCTGATTATTTGAAATCAAAAGTACACAGGCTGGGTACTCAAATAGTGTAGCAAAGGAACCAAGGTGGCCTGGGGTCTAGGCATGTTTGCACCGTGAGCCACAGGCAAAAGTCAGAAGGCAACTGGCTAAGCCTTTTAGGAAGAAGTAAAAACCTGGATTTTTTCCACTTGTCTTCTTTCCACCCGGGCTTCCCCCTCACTGACTCTTTTCTGCTTGATTTGTTGATGCTTTTACTGACATTTTGGAAATTCTCAACTGCCATGGAGGGAAATGGGGGATTTCTGCAGCACCACTTTCCCTTTCTCTTGTCTTTGTTCAGTGTATGGCCCTAGTGCCACACTGATGCTGAGCTGTCACTTCAGGCTTGTTAGTCAAATTATGGTGATTAACGCAAACAGCCAACATGAACTTTGGGCTGCTCAGATGTTAGATAACCCACGTGCTGGCAGGGAGCCATCTTTCTACATATCCTAAGTGACTCAGACACCTTTCAACACCAAAGAAGCTCTTCCCCAAGCACAGAACCCTGTGATTCTTAAGTGACTCAGACACCTTTCAAAACCAAAAGACAGCCTTCTGGTATTTGATATAAATTTGATGGCCAAGTGCTTTTCAGAAGATAAAATTAATGAGGCTGTTCAAAAACAAATGGCTTTAGGTGACAAAGGGTTGTTTTCTATTGACCCCTCCCATGTACATGAGGCTGATCTTTACTAGAGGTTTTGCAACAAAATCAAGCCTCCATAATCCTTCCTTCGAAATGTGGTCATTTTCTTTAACTTTAGGAACAATTAAGAACCCGCCCCGTCCCGGGTTAACTTTTACAGGTGGTAAGTGGTAATGTGTCCATTGCTTTCCTCATCTGAAGCAGATGATGTTTTAGACACTAAGAAAAATAAATAGAAGACACTTAGAACTTTGAAAGAAGCTTTATATAGAACTTCAAGGGGTTATTGTTTATTATATAATAAGGAATCCCCAATTCTGAAATTCTCCACAGAATGTGTCATCAAACATTTTGACCTCATATGAACTTAGAGCTCTTGCCAAAAGGGATTTCCTGTCTAGATTGGTGTAGCGAAGCTAACTGTGAGAAAAATTTTCCATCAACATAAATTGAAGTTTTATTGCTGGGGAATACCCTATGAAATCAGCCGTTTCCGTTAATGCACCATTTTATGATTCTATCAAGTATGTTCAGAAGGGCCAACATGGGCAGCATTTTGATACAGTTGGTTTTGTCCAACCATTACTTTCCTGGTGGCTCATCATCCAAGACCAGACTTCAAGACCCAGCATCTTACTCTGTCCCCCCTACTCATAGCTTATTGGTACTACATTACTCATTCCATAACGAAGAGTGATCTGTCTACTACTTCATCATAGGGAAGTGAGATGGTTAAATCTCACTTTAATCATCTTGCCTTTGGCCAATTTTGATATCTAACCCATTGGTTAAGATAGCAGTATGGCATTCAAGATGGAGATCAATTGTTTGGTGATGGTAAACTGACCTAGGATGGTAATTTCATTATGCTTTGTTTTTAGGATCAGTTTTCTTGAGGTATTATTTGCTTACAATCAAATTCATCCTTTTAAATGTACATTTCTCAGCTTTGACAAACACAGTCACATATCCACTATCAATATGTTGAATATGTCCATCACTACGAAAGCCTCTCACGAGATATGTAGTCAATCACTGCCCACACTCCCAGCCCCCTAGCAATCACTGATTTATATTCTTTCTCTGGATCTTTGCCCTTTCAAGAATGTCATATAAATGCAATCATACAGAATGTAGTGTTCTTAGTCTTGCTTCTTTTACTTAGCACAATGCTTTTGAGATTTATCCATGTTATTTCATGTGTCACTACGTCACTACTTTTTGCTGGGTATCATTTCATTAAGTGGATAAACCATGGCTTGTTTCCTCACCCACTAGTTAAAGGACATTTGGCTTGTTTTTAGTTTTTTTGGCAAAAATGAACAAATACTATATAGACACTCGTGTACAGGTTTTTGTGTGGGGGGATTACTGAGTTACAAGGCAAATATATCTCTAATTTTATAAGAAAATGATGTACTCTTTTCTAATATTAGCAAGTTATGAGAATTCCATTGCCAAATTTTAAAAATAAATTTTAGCCATTCTAATAGTGGTACCTGTAGTATGTACTGGTATCTCATTGTGGTTTTAATTAGCATTTTGCTAATAATTAATTATGTTCAGCATCTTTTCATGTGCTTATTTACCATCCATACATATGTTTGGGTAAAGTATTTGTTCAAATCTTTTGCCCAATTTTTAAAAAATAAATATTTCAATATTATTTAAAAAAAAAAAAGTATGTCCAGGATCCACCTGGCTCTGCTCCTACACAGAAAGGGTTGATCTTCAATTTGTGATACCACAGATCACATGGGGGGATGGGGGTGGGGTGGAGGCAATTGGAAAACAGGAAGGCGTAGAAGCCAATGTGTAGGTAGGGCCCTCCAAAACATGGGAGTGGGGTTGGAGGAGGGGATGTCAGAGGCAGAGAAGCCAGTGCTGTACATGGGGGTTGTCTCACTCCTGTCTCCCATCTCTGATGGTCTGGAGTGATAAGTCCTTTCAGACATCCCCTGTGAGATCCCACTATCCTTAACTCGGCCCCAGCCATTCATCTCACCAACCAAGTTTTGGGGGTCCCTCTAATAGGGGACAGCCCCAGTTGCTTAGGCTTGTGAGTTCAGCCCCTTTTCATCTCTCCCCCCCCCCAATAAGAAATACGAGGTAAGCTAGAGCATCCTTCCTGGGAGTAGAGAGTTCTGGGGTGAGCCAGTTTTGGGGTCCCCCTTCAGTCCCTGACCAGGCAGTAAATGTGATGCTGGGCCCCACGCTCAATGGTGGAGATCTCAGAGACACAGGTAGTGCAGATCAGCAATTCCTGGGTGTCTCTGTTTGTCACCATCAGGAGGATGGTGACATTCTCCAGAATGCTGTTCATCATGTATTGCTTGGGTAGCTGCTGCAGCTTGTGCAAGAAATTTACCAAGTACTTGCATGTGGGCGAGTGAAGCAGGTGGTACATAAACCTCCTGTAGTCCAATAGACACCTTCTCCCCCTCCTCCACCTTCTCTATCCTCTGCTTGCCAAAGGAGCAGAGCTTAGAGGAACAGGTGAGGGTCATGTGCTCCAGGCTGTCGTGCTAGCTGCTTACTCTGTGGAAGCCACCACTGCTACTGCTGTCCCCACCTCCTCGCCACTTGGGCCCCAGTTCAAGTCTGCCCAGAACTTGACCAGAAAAAAAACATGTTGGGCCTGTGATCGTACAGCACCCATGGACTGCCCTTTTTCTCAGGGAATTTGTCATAGATCTGCCAGACATCCATACTTTCGAGGCAGGGGTGCTCCGGGGTTAGGGCAGTGCTGGCTGATATGTATAAACCGGTACCGCTGGTAGGAGTCAACTACATCTGGCAGTTCCAGAAAGGCTGAAAACTCCACCAGCTGCAACTGGGCAGTACCCAGGGCCCAAGCCTGCCAGGCTGGGAGTGATGGGGCAGGTGGGAGCAGGGGTGGCTCTGGGAGGTCAGTGGATGGGGGAGTCAGTGACAAGGAGAACAGTGTCTGTGAGAATGGCTTCACTATGAACATTCATTCCAGGGGGTTCAGAGCCCCCTCACCAAAACTGGAAAAGCTCAGAGGCCTGAGGACCGGCAGGACCCAGTCTGGCCTCCAAGGAATATGTTGAGACGAGCTGGGCTGAGGACATGGTAGCCATAGTCTGGAAAGCCTTGTGCTTGGAAACCTGATCCACATTCAAGGACTTCAACTTGGACTGGATTTCCCTTGATTTCCTTCAAGCCCAAACCTGGATGTGACTAGAGGCCTGTTTGCGAGTTCAGATCTTCCCTGCTCTCAGCTTGATGTAGCGGGCAATCAGTTCATTCCCACCTTACATCTCACCTTCATCCAAGGGGCAGGGTGATTTTCTGATGGCCGCAGGGCGGGTAGATGGCCAGGGCCTCCTGGAAGCTCTGCTCCAGGTCTGGGCTCCAGACGCCCTCTGCCTCTGCGCCCCTATCTCTTCCAGCCCCCTCACTGCCACCGGTGCCCTCCTTCCTGCCTGGCCAGTCACTGCCATCATCCAGGGGGGCCCCAGCCCCGGGTTCCCCATCTGGGCCTCCCGGCCGGGGCTCAGGAACCATGGGTGGGTGGGGCGCTGACTTTTTGCCCATTTTTACTGGGTTGTTTTCTCATTATTTAGTTTTGAGAGTTCTTTAAGTATCCTGAATACAACTCCTTTACCAGAAATGTGTTTTGCTAATGTTTTCTCTCAGTTCAAGGCTTGTATTTTCATGTTAATAACATGAAAAAGTGACTTTTGAAAAGCAAAAAAATTTTATTTTTAGTAAAGACGAATTTATCAAATTTTATTTTATGCATTAAGCTTTTTGGTATCATGTGTCAGAAAGCTTTATAAACTCAGGTTTACAAAATATTCTGTATTTCCTTCTACAACTTTATACTTTTAGGTCTTACATTTAGGTCTATGATTCTTATTAAGTTAAATTTTATATATATTACTATAGATTAAGATTTTTTTCATATTGATATTGAATTGTTCTTTCAGTAATTGAATTGTTTAAAAGATGAACATTTATTTACCAAGTTGCTTTTGTACCTTGTTCAAAAAAATTAGTTTATCATATATGCATGGGACCATTTCTAGACTGTCTATTATATTTTCTTTGCTGTTTCCATCTTTTCACCAACATCACCCTTTCTAGATAAATGTAGCTACAGTAAGTCTTGAAATCAAGTAGTGCTCCAACTTTGTTCTTTCTCTTTAGCCTAAGCTAGGTTGCTTTTCTACATGAATTTTTGAATCAGCTTTTTAATTTTTACAAAAAATCCTGCTGAGAATTTGATTAGGATTGCATTTATTTAGGATTTAACTAACATCTTAATAATATTGTCTTACAATTCATGAAAATGGCATATATCTTCATTTATTCTTCTCTTTGATTTTTCTTATCAAAGTTTTGTACTTTTCAGCATACAGATGTTCCTATATATTGTGCCTTTTTTTTTTTTTTTTTTGCAAAACATAATGAGTGCAAAGTCACAGTTAGATATGAGGAACAAATTCTGGTGTTCTACTGCACACTACGGTGACTGTAGTTAACAATACTATACTGCATATTCCAAAATAGCTGGAAGAGAGGGCTTTTAAAAAATTATATATATTTTTATAATTTTATTTTTGGCCACAAAACAAGTCTTTAATACATTTGGAAAGACTAAGTTCATAGAAAATATGTTCTCTGACCAAGTAACAGAAGGAAATTTGGAAAATTCACAAATGTGTGGAAATGAAACAACACTCTCCTAAATAAACAATGGATAAAAAGAAAAATCACAGGGAAATTAGAGAGTGCTTTGAGATAAAAATTAAAGTGTAACATATTAAAATTTGTAGGATGCAGGGCTCATGTGGTGCTTAGAGGAAAATTTACACTTGTAAACACCTATATTGAAAATAAGAAAAATCTCAAATCAGTAATGTAAGTTTCTACCTGAAGAAAATAGAAAAAGTAGAGCAAACTAAACCAAAAGCAAATATAAGTAGGAAATAACAAAGATTACAATAGAAATATATGAAATAGAGAATTAAAAAACAATTGAGAATATCAACAAAACCAAAAGTTGATCAACAAAATCCGCAAACCTTTATCTAGACTGACCAAGAAAAAGAGAGAAAACAGAAATTACTAAAATCAGAAATAAAGCAGGGGCATGGTAGAGGAATTGCTTCTTCTATTATGCTGGAGTAGGCTTTGAGGAGAGAGATGTCCTCTTTTTCCAGTCTCCACTGTTGACTCTCCTTGTGTCACTGCAGTCGAGCGTCTGGCGGTCTGCTTGCACTGGCAGCTGTGGCTACTGCTGTGGTGTTGAGCTGCTTTTGCAGCAGCCGTGGCTTTGACAGTGGCTGTGGCTGTGGTGGGCCACCTGTGAGGAAGTGGTGTTTTCAGCATGCTCCTTAACTGCATCTGGGTGGTGGATGCTGCCCTTGACTCCTGCCTAGGACCATAGGTGTGCTCTGTCAGAAGAGAGAATTTTGAATGTTCTCACCACAAAGGAACAATAAATATTTGAGGTGATGGATATGCTAATTACCCTGATGGCCTGATCGTTACACTGTGTGTATATATATATATATACACATATATATATATATATTTTATATATATATATAAACATCACATTGTACCTCATAAATATGTACAATTACTATGTGACAATTAAAAATAAAAAACTTAAAAAAACATTTTTATTACCTTTAAAAATGTCTATTTCCAATTGCTCATTGCTAGTTTACAGAAATACAATTAATTTTTGTATATTGACCTTGTATCCTGTGATCTTGCTAACTCACTTATTAGTTTTAGTAGCATCTTAATAGATCCTTTGAGATTTTCTACACTGACAGTCATGCTACCTGCAAATAGAAATGGTTTTATTCATTTGTTTTTTCCTTTTGAATCTGTATAGCTTTTATTTCTTTATTTGAAATAGGAGTGGCGAGAGCGGACATTCTTGCTTTGTTCCCATTCTTAATGAGAAAGTGGTCTTTCATCATTAAGATGGTGATAGTTTTTTCATAAATGCCCTTTATCAGGTTGTGGGAGTTTCCTTAAATTCTCAGTTTGTTTCGACTTTTTTTTTTTTTTTTTTTTTTTTTTTTCCGGTCCCACAAACGGGTGGCAACCCCCAG
>NW_007729824.1:179072-186276 GCF_000696425.1 Galeopterus variegatus | reverse complement strand
TTTTTTTTTTTTTTTTTTTTGTCTTTTTCCGTGTCCAGCAACGGATTGCAACCCTCAGTGTCGCCCCCGTACCGGACCAGGACCGGCAACGGGATCGCAACCCTCGGTGCTGCCCCTGTGCCTTGCTCAGCCAGTGAGCGGGAACCGGTCTGTATGTGGGATCCGAACCCTCGGCGGGAGCGCCACCGCACTTCCCAAGCGGCGCACCAGCGCAGTGCGCCACCAGGCCGGCCCTGTTTCGACTTTTTATCATGAATGATTACTGAATTTTTTAAAATGCTTTTTCTGCATATTTAGATGATCATATGGTTTTTCTGTATTCTACTGCTATAATTATATTGATTGTAAAAACAAACTTTTTATTTGTATGATAAATCTCACTTAGTTATGATGTGTTTGCCTTTTTATATATGATAGATTTAATTTGCAAATATTTTCTTGATGATTTTTCTGTCTGTGTTCAAGAGGTTGTTGGTCTGTAGCTTTCTTTTCTTATCATGTCTTTCTCAGATTTTGGCAATAGGGCAATGCTTATCTCATGGAGTAAGGTGAGAAGTGTTCAATACTTTTCTAATTTCTGAAATAATTTGGAAAAATTTGGTATTTTTTCAGCCTTAATGTTTTGTAGGATGTTGCCTGTGAGGTTATTGGGGACTGGAGTTTTCTTGGCTAAAATACTTTAAATTACAAATTCAATCCATCTAATAGATATAGGACTATTCAAGTTATCTAATTCTTCTTGAGTGGCCTTCAGTAGTACGGGACTTTCAAGGAATTTGTTAATTTCATCCACATTAAGGGTAAGCAAAATATGGTCCAGGAACTAAACGTAGACTGTAGCCTGTTTTGGTATGGTCTGATAGCTAAGAATGGTTTTTACCTCTCTAAAGAGTTATAAAAATAAGAATGTACAATAGAGACAGTGCGTGAACCACAAAGCCTAGAACATTTACTCTGTAGACTTTTACAGAAAAAGTTTGCCTGTCCATGATCTAAGTAATTGAATTTAAGGTCATATTTTTTTTTTATTCTTTTAGTGTAATATGTGAAGTGATGGTATACTTCTTTTCAATCTTCTTTCAATAGGGGTAATTTGTCTTCACTTCTTTTTCTATGTCAGTCTTAAAGAAGTTTATCAATTTTATTGATGATTTTTGCTATTACATATTTCTTTCAAATTTCATTAATTTTTTGCTCTTATCTTTCATATTTCCTTTTTCTGTTTATGTCAAGTTTAATTTACTTTTTTCTAGTTTCTTAAGGCAGGTATTTAGATCATTAATTTGTGACCTTTTTTTCCTAATAGAAGGAGACTATAAGGATTTTTATGCTATAAATTTCCTTCTAAGCATTGCTTTAGATATTTTCCCCATGTATTTTGCTATGTTATGAATTCATTTTTATACATTGAAAAATATTTTCTAATTTCTTTTTGACTTCCTCTATGAGCCATTGGTAACTTAAAAGTATGATGTTTAATCTCTGAATATTTATGGAATTTCCAGCTATCTCTTTGTTACTGATATCTAAGTTAATTCTGTCATGGGTAGACAACATATTTTGTATGATTTTAATTATTTTAAATTTGTTAAAGTTGGTTTTATAGTTCAGAATATGGTCTATATTGGTAAATGTTTTATTTGCACATGTAAAGAATGTGTATTCTACAGTTGTTGGGTAGAGTATTCCATAAATGTCAATTAGATTAAGCTTGTTGGCAGTGTTGTTAAGGTCTTCTATATATTTACTGATTTTATGTCTACATATTCTATCAACTAATGGGAGAGGAGTGTTGAGTTCTCCAAGTATAATTGTAGATGTGCCTGTTTTTCTTTTCAGTTCTATCACTTTTGCTTCATGAATTTTGAAGCTCTGTTGTTAGGTGCATACACATTTAGAATTGTTATATCTTTTTGGAAAACTGAATTCTTTCTCATTAGGGTATGCGATTCTTTATCTCTGATAAATCTCTCTTGTTCTGAAATCTACTTTGTCTGATATTATTATAGCTACTTCAGGTATCTTTTTATTACTGTTGTTGTTGTATATCTTTTTACATGCTTTTACTTTGAACCTATCTATGTTTTTATATTTGAAGTATGTTTCCTGTAGATACCATATAGATGGTTTTGTATTCTCACCCAATCTGATTGTGTTTTAATTAGCACAAATGAAGCCATTTAAATTTAATATAATTATTGATAGTTGGGTTAAAATCTATTTTGCTAGTCATTTTTCATTTCTTTCCTCTTTGTTTTTTGTTTTGCTTCTTTTCGTGCCTGCTTTTGGATTGAGTATTTTTTTGTGATTCCATTTTATCTCCACTGTTATTATTTATACTTATTTTTTAAAGGTTTTAGTGGTTGTCTTAGGGTTTACAACATATATCTATTATTTTAAATTCTGTTTTTAAAAACAGAAAGTCACTTCAAATATAGTTTAAAAATCTTTATTTTATTTTATTAATATTATTTTTTTACATTGTAGGGTGTTGTGGCATAGCAGTCAGGAGGGGGGGAGATTGGAAAGGGGAGGGAAATGTGATGGAAGAAGGAGGAAGTAGGAGGGGTGGGATCAAGGCCTGTGGCAACCCCCTTATTCCTACAGGGGAGACTGGGGGCTTCCAGCGATGGCTTGGTCATTGCTGGGCTCGGTACAGATGTCAGGGGGTTGTGGCAAAAGCCCTCACCCCCCACCACCCCAGCTTGGGAACCCAGGACCCTTCTTGCTGCGGCTTAGTGGTCATCACTGGGCTGGTTGTGGGTGTTGGTGGGGAGTGGCTGAGGTCCTCAGCAGCCCCACTGCCCCCCTGGGGAGAGCCCAGAGCACTTCCTGCAGCAGCTCAGTGGTCGTCACTGGGGTGGTTGCACATGTTGGGGGTGTGTGGCTGAGGCCCTCAGCCCCCACCCTCGAGACTAGTTGTGGGTGTTGAGGGGCATGGCTGAGGTCCCCAGCCCTCAGCCTTTTCTGGCTTGGTAGCCCAGGGGTCTTCCAGTCCTGCTAGGTGTTATAGATGTTCTTTGGTGAAAATGAGACCTTTACTAGTTAATATGAAACTTTGTCTCTGGTTGTAGGTACTTTGATTTTTCTTTCAGTTCTGTGTTGGATTATTTGCTGTTCCCACCACTTAAACTCTGCACTGGGGCTAATTTGTTGCCCTTTGCTTACTTCTAAAATTGGGGAATTTCCTGTGGGGACTAGTACTTTAACTGTGTGGTTGAGCTAAATTGCTGCTTTGCTTCTGATTCCTTGGGGAAGGTTTTTTGTGCAGCTCAGGTTTTAATGGTGAACTTTGTAGGTACTTCCAAGTCTTGCAAAATCCAGTACACCTGGGCTATATAGAAACTCTATTCTGGGCCTGAGTCTTTTCATCAAACTGCCCCCCGTGCAATTCTATATTCCTGATCAGTCTCCTCTGAGTGGTCCTACACTGATTGGAGGGCAGATCAGCTTTCCTTGCTGTGCTCTAGTGTTACCCCAGTGGGACCATCTCCCCCACTGCCCATGCTCCAAATACTTCCTATGGGATGGGCTGTGTGCTGGTCCCTTGTGATGACTCACTGGCCTCTGAGTGGCTCCTTTTTTTCAGTTTTTGTGTCTTCTTGGCCCTGTGTGTGTCCCCAGGAACTCTATTAGTGGTCTTGCTGGCCTGGGGGGCCACCAAGGCCCTCTTCTCCCCTGCTGCCTCCAAGCAACTCCATCTGAAGGGCACAGCTGTGGCTTTTGCCAGCTCCTGCTCTGTGTACTCAGTGGCTCCAGCCTGGAAGCAACCAGTTCGAAATGGTTGGAGTGGTTTTTTTCTTTCTCTCATTGTGGCTTCTCCTGTCTTCATCAATTCTGCAGGTCTCTCCTCCTCTTCCCCTGAGCTCTAGCAGCCCCAGCTTGGCTGTTGTTGCTTTCTTTGTAGTTGTAAATTGGTTGATTTGTGGGAGAGAGTGATGCTGGGGACTGTCTATTCCATCATTTTGACCAGAAGTCTAAAAATCTTACTTTCAATTCTTCCTTTCCCTTTTTGTCCTATTGTTGACATTTATTTTACTTTTATGTTTGCTATTTACCACAATACATTGCTGCTATTTTTTTTTGCTTTAGGCAGTCAATTATCTTTTAGAACAAATAATAACACACAAATATATTTTTGTTACACTTCTCACCATGTAACAGAGATGAAAAAAGGATTACTCAAAGCAAAATGAATGCAATGAGAAGCCCGAAGGGACTGCACCTTAGCAATTCTTCTGTTAGTAGGAGAAAACTGGGTACAGCCCCGATTAAAAGTTAACTTCTGTTTTTGTTGTAAAGACAAAGAGTTTTCACAAGAAAAATCAGTTGATTCAGTCATTTCAAAAGGACATAAAGACATGGACAATGTGACAAAAGTTATCTATGGCTAAGTATAGCTTAAACAATGGAAACTAGTAACATCATTTAAATTAACAAGGTGACATTCCAAAGTACAATTTGTGAAAAGTAAAATTGATCAGACTGCTATCATTATCTAATCCAAAATACAACCTTCTCCTTAAATGATTTAAGCAAAAGTTACATTCTTATGATAATTGTCTCTAAAGTTTCCACCAACAAACAGCTTGCCCTTAGCAAACATTTTTTCACATTTTTCCCTACAGCAATTATTTCAACATCTTTAACAACAATCAGTATGTTAAATAGTCAAAATACATAATCCCATCCCTAAACAGTGATTAGAATTGATTAGATGGACTTTCGCCCACTGGCTGTGGACTTTTGTCCCTTAATTGAGGACTTTTGTCCCATACATGCATTACCAAAAAAACCCTATTCTAAAAACCAAATGAGAATCAAGATTTCTAACTCTCTATGTTTTTATATTTCCCTTCATTTTAAACCCTTTTCAGAGCTCTTCATTTGTTTGTGTTGATCCAAATTTCTGTCCAGCATCTTATTTCTTTGCCTGAAGAATTTCTTTTAACATTTCATGTAAGCCAGACTATGGGTAATAAAATCTCTCTGATTTTGTTTGTCTAAAAAGATCATTATTTCACCTTCATTTTGTAAAAATATTTTCACTGGGTATAGGGTTAACCATTTTCATTGTTAATATTTTAAAGATGTTACTTCACTTTCTTCTGGCTTGCATAGTGTTTGTCAAGAAAAAATAAGTGCAACAATGCTTATTTATTTATTTATTTTTATTTTGCTTTTCAGTAAGTAATGTGTATTTTTTTTTCCTTTTTCCTCTGGCTCCCTTCAAGATTTCCTTTTTATCTTTGGTTTTAATTTTGGATTTAATATGGATGGGCATGTGTGTTTATGTACAGGTGTGTGTGTTTGTGTATGTGTTTCAGTGGGGCTGTTCATCCAGCTTGGGGTTCTCTGAACTTCTTGGATCTGTGGTTAATATCTTTTATTAGTTATGGAAAATTCTTGGCTATTTATCTTTTCAAATATTTTTTCCCTGCTCTCTTTTTCTTTTTCTTCTAGGATAGCAATTATTTATATATAAGAATGTTTGATATTGCCCAGTAGCCCTTGAATGCACTGTACTTTTTCTTTCCTCACTTTTTTTTTTTTTTTTTTTTTCCTCTTTGTGTTTCGGTTTTGGTAATTTTTACTGATCTCTTTCCATATTCACTGATTATTTCCTTGGCTGTATCATGCCTGCTAATGAGGCTGTCCAAGACATTCTTCATTACTGTTATGTTTTTGTTTCTAGCATTCCCATTTGATACTTCCTTTAAATCTCTATTAATCTGCTCAAATTTCCCATCTATTCATAATTGTTGTCCACTTTTTTCCACTGGAAACTTTAACATATTTATCATTCTTATTTTAAATTCCAGTCTGATGGTTCCAACATCTGGGTTATGATTAGCTCCTTTTCTGTTAATTAATTTGTTTCTTATTTCTTCTTGCTTTTTCTGTAAGAGGGTACTCCAAAAAGCTTGTGGAAATTGGAATGAAAAAAATACAGATCTTTCCATGTGCCCTTGAAGACCCCTTGTTTATCTCATAATTTTCTACTGAATTCCATACATTACATGTTGGACAGAAGATATTGAAGTAAATAGTATTTATTGCTGCAAACAGGCCTGCCTCTTTTTTGAGCTATTCCAGTAAAGTAGGGGTTGAGTCACTCAGTCTGGAATTGAGCTGAGACTGGGTTTTGTTGTTGCTTTTCTTACTTTCAGTGTACCACTGGCTTCAATTTGCTCTGGGATTACCCTGTGTTTGGGGTGGGGGCTAAGGTTGGAAGGTTTTTTAAAAAATGTTTCTGCTTTCCCCTCAATTTTCAGCATCCCCTAGAATCCTGCACTACAGAGAGAGTTTCGCTTTCTGAGACAGCCCACCCAGTGGTAGAGTGCTATTGCTTGTTTCTCAATGCTTGCTGACTTGGTGATGGCAGTGAGGGCAGGGGTGACTCCCCACTGTTCTGCTCTAGCCTCAGCCCCAGTTGGTTCTGTGTGCCTGAATCTTGTGCGAGTGTGTGCATTGGGGTTGTGTGTGTGTGGTGGGGGGTGTCTAAGAAATCTCGTATCTCCCATCCACAGCAGTCAGATGACTTGCATCTTTGGCAATCTTGTACAATAGATTTTTTTCCCACTCTCTCAACAGTAGAAGACTTCTGATGTCATTTGTATAGGATCATGAGCCCAAAATTATTTCCTGCCCCTTTCCCAAGGATAGAGGATTTTTTCTTTTTCTTTTTTTTCCCCTTCCTTAGACTCAGTGGGTTTTCACCTCACCCTTGGGGTGACAGAGTTTGCTGCTTCTCCTCCAGGATTTAACAGCTTATGTTTTATAGGAGAGAGAGAGCTGGGTGCAGTTCTGTGTTCTTCTCCAGCAGTAGCTGCTCCCCTTCTCTAGGCTTCCTCATGAGTACTTGGTGGAGCAGCCCTGGAGAAAACCCTAGGAGTGAAAGGAAATTCCTCAAATGTCTGGGTATCCCATGAGTGCTATGCTGTCATGATTACCCTCACTCAATTTTTATCAATAAGATTTTTTTTTATTTATTTTTTTTATTATTTTTATTTTGTCAATATACAATGTAGTTGATTATTATGTCTCATCACCGATACCTCCCTCCCTCCTCCCTCTCCCCCCTCCCACCCAAGTGTGTCCCCTCCATTTGCTTGTTGTAAGAACTTCAAAAAAAATTGTGGTTGTTTTATCTTCCTCTTCCCCCCCCCCCGGTTTTTTGTTGTTGTTGTTGTTGTTGTTGTTG